>NW_004949100.1:4282073-4284022 GCF_000317375.1 Microtus ochrogaster | reverse complement strand
AAAACAAAGATAAATTCTCATTACTTCTCTGCTCAACTGTCAGAATCTCCATTGTTACACAATCAGGTAATTTATTTTGCATTTCCTGCCACATTAAAGACTCAGGTCTGTTATTTCCCCACATTAGCTTTTGAACCAATAAATGTAGAACTGAGGATTCTCATTAAAGAATGAGCAAATCTCATTTACATTTATGCCACCTAATCTTGAGCTTTCAAATTGGAAGGGACTCAGTGATATCTCTGAGCAATTTTTTTCAAATTCAAAGAAAACTCCAGATAAGCATACTTGTATATTTTAACAGCATTATTTTTAAATGAACAAATAAATGTACTTGGGTATGTAAGTCACAGATAATATTCTATCCATTCACCAAATCTTTCCATAGATATCCAGCCATAGGATTTCAACATATTCACAGGCTAAACTTGTTTTTAATTAACAATGTAGATTTTCTTTAACATATATGCACAGGAAAATGGAAAAAGAAATGCTATAATCTGTCTAAATTTGTATTATTATTTCGGATTTCTAATAAATATATTGTAATGAAATTGAAGGTGTTCCTGAAGAATTATACATGAGCAACTTTAAGTATCCATTTGCATCAGGTGGGAAATAATGTTTTTATTTGTTTAATCACAATACTTCTAATATTTCCCAATGAGGAATTTAAAAAAAAAGACAATTCTATATCCTATATGAATAATCTATTTAGTACTTGTTCAGTACTTGTCTTTGTCAAAATTTTATTATATTTGGTTTTTACATTAGCTTTCATGATACAAATATTTCTATGCAACATTTCCATGGAGAAAGAAACCCATACAATATATAAATTAGCTATTTCATAATCAAAGACTACCATTTAATTGACCATGGAAGAGTCACTTCCTATTGTAGCTCTGCTGTATCATGGCCTCAAACTGACTGACTTAGAATTCAATAATACTAGGCAGTAAAATTACTGTAAAGCATAGAGAATGCTTAAAAATTCAGGGTTGTGACTGTAGGAGAATGCAAATAAAATAGTCCCACACTAGCTCAGAATTGAGTATAATAAAGAGTTCATTATTTAGGGGTGGTTCACAGATCACAGTCCTCAGCAAAAATGGGGAACAGGAACCCAATCCAGCAGCCAGGTGAGAAAGGAGAGAGAAAATGTTGACGAACTTGAACCTTTTTGGTATTCAAGGCTATGCCCAACCTGGTCCAGCTTCTCAAGTCTAGTGGTTGAAGGAGGTTCCCCAGAATTTGCCCCTTTCTCTAAATAAGAGAGTTTGAAACCAAATACAAAACTATATACAATTAGAACAGATATCAGTTTTAAAATATAGAATTTGAACCAGCATAAACAATAATAAGCAAGAAATATATGTTAAATGTTTCAATCATTATTCTTTCCTAAGGAGTCTAAGTCTTCTATCAGAAATGGCTTGACTAAGTCATAAGAGCAAAGAAACAATGACTATCTAGTCTTCAATCCCAATGAAGACCTGAGAAAGGAGATAATATTACTTGATTAGGCAGGAAGTGCAATCAAGCATCTTCCAAAATGTTTCAGAGAACTTGATTAATCTAAATGTAAGTATGACAAACACAGATGATGATTGACCCAGAATGCTTAGTGCTTGTATAACTTAAAGACTAAGACTTTATATTAGAATATTAAGCAGTCTTTAAACAACTCTGCAACAAATACGGACAATGACCTTAAAATGTAAACAATATATGAGTATCTCTCTCAGAGGTAGAAATGTTTAGTACAATATGATAATTATATCCTAAAATTGTACCAATATTCAAAATGTCTTAATCAGAGGTAGAGACATGCATGCATGCAATATGACAAAACAACTACACTGAAGTAAAACTATTGTAAACAGAAATAGGAGCATATTCAGTACGGCAAATATAATTTGAATTTGTATCAGTATCTAAGTATCTAT
>NW_004949100.1:4274350-4281973 GCF_000317375.1 Microtus ochrogaster | reverse complement strand
CACCTTGAAGACTGATCACCAGAATCACAGACAGCACCAACTGCATCAATCAGAGGAAAATATGGGAAGAAGAGGTAAGAATACACACAACAAAACAAAGAGCAACATGACACAAGTAAAATCTAGTGACCCTCCAACAGCAAGATTTGAACAAACAAATATAGATGAAGCAGAAGAAAATAGCCTAAACAATAACTTTAGGAGAATGTCTGAGGAAATAAAAAAAAAAAATCCCTCAAAGAAAAGGAGGAAAAGACAAATTCATCTATAAAAAGACATAGGCTAACAAATTAGATTCCAAAACAGAATCCATCCTTCTCTTACATAGAAGAAACAAACATCAATCTCAAAGATAGACACCACCTCAAAGTAAAGGGTTGGGAAATGTTTTCCAATCAAATGGACCTAAGAAACAAGCTGTTATATTTATCCTTATATCTAACAAAATAGAACTCAAACCTACACAATAATAATGGGAGACTTTAACACCCCACTCTCACCACTGAACAGGTCTGTCAAACAAAAAAGGGAAATATGCTATAGAGATGGATACTTTGCACTGGTATGGATTTTGGTTTATTGATACAAATTTAAGGTCAATTTTGTGATATATATATATGCTCTTGATTAAGGTATTGTGTTATATATACATTACATTTTAAACTGTAATGTATAGATAAGAAATATTGGTTAATATATAATCATCCATAATAGTCAAACTTGTAGTCATGTTAGGTACCAGAGGAAGAGTCCCAAGATCAGTTAAAAGTCAGAGTCAGAGATATACCTGTTCCCATTGTTAAGATTCCCACTGAAACACCAAGCTCACGGTCATAACCTATATGCAGACATGTGTGGGATAAAAGAAAAATCTATTGTCAATAAAATTAAAAAAATAAAAGTAATATGTATTGAATTAGGTAGGGAACTGGGTCAGCAGGGGATTCTGGACAATTTGACATTAGTTCTAGTTGTTTATAAAAAATTGCCTGCAATAAGTTATATCAAAAAGTACAGACATAAGGCCCAGGATTATATTAATGGAGAAAGGGACTCAGTAGCAAATCTGCATCCATCTTTCTCTGCTTCTTGACAGAATATAATGTGGACACTTTTTCCTTCTTGTGCCATCTTGAAGCATGGTTGATACACCCAGTTATAAACCACTGGAGAAATATGATTTTTTGCTTTCATAGAATATCAAAATTAAACACGTATAATTTTTTTATTTTAAATACATTAAAATAAATTAAAGTAGGAATTTGCTTTGCAAATATTACTATAATTTAGTGATACTGTAATTTGTTGTTTAAAAACATTTCTAGAAAATTCAATTTTTCTTTGTTATCATGAATGAATTCCTTTTTAAAATATGATTAATTAAAATTGTTAAAATGAGCTTTATATATATTATTTCACACTAAAACCTATAATAATAAAGGTGTATATTTTTGTCAAATATTATTTTAAAGACAATATAAAGTTATGCATGAAATCAGTAATGTATCAGAGCATAAAGTCACCAAATTTATCATTTGACACTATAAAGGATGTATAACCTTTGATGATAGGTAGCAAAGTTTACAAAGAATCCTCATTATTTTTCTTGCAAGCTTTATTTTACCACTTGTCTAAGAACATAATAAAAAATAAATAACAATGTACATTATTTATTAATACCATTATTTTTGTAGAAATAATTTCTTGTATACCAAACTTTCTTTACAAATTTTACATTAAAGTTACTAATATAAACTAGTATAAAATATGGTTGCATTATATCAATAATCTTTTTATAAAGTAACACTAACATAGTCTTATTATTTTAATACAAAGTGAATTAAGGACTCTATGCGCTTATCCCTTTGATTACTATTCACAGCAGATCAGTCTTTACCCAGGAATATTACCAATATGTTTTGTCACAAATTAAATAGCCACCAGTTTTTATTAATATCCTGTCCCTAGAAAATTTAATTTTTATTCCTATTGTTGTTTTGTTAATCTATAGACTCTTTTATTACAATCTTCTATATTTTAAATATGAAAGTCAGTCAGCACTATGCAATAAAATACATGTCACATCTTTAAAGTACAAAGATATTTTTATTATATTATTGTAACAAAGAGTAGAAAAAAATTGAAGCAGTAACATCTGCATGAATGACATAATAGTATATATTAAAATACATTTCCAGTTTGGATTTCACTAAAATTGAAAGAAAATACAATGAAATATTGATATTTTTAAAATACCTTGGACATTTTGAATGTAGTAATACTATATATATGTGTGTGTGTGTGTGTGTGTGTGTGTGTGTGAATAGCATGTCGCTGTTACTAAATTATATTGAAGAATAACTCTTGATGTTTCAGTTTTTAAATATTAATAATTATTATATATTTGAAGTATTCAAGAATCAAAACATGTATAGATCAGTCAATGTGTCTTCACCATGTTTAATATAGACATATGAAGAACTTAAACATTTTCAGTAAAATTCTGAAGTTAAAGTAAACTATACAATATTATGAAATGGAAGTTTAACTCATAATTCTTTTTATCTGTTTCATATACTCTGTACGTTTGTATGTGCACCTAGGTATGTGAGAATAAATAAAAATAAATTATTATATTTGTTCTGTTGAAGGAGTTGTTCAGGTTTATCTGAGTCTCTCTACCACCCCCAGTTGCTAGACTTTAAATATTCAATTTCTAAGACAAATTTTAATTGATTTTTTTTTCTATTTTCTTTTTTCCTTACTTTTCAAATAAGCTTTTGTTATGCAATTCAGTCTGGGCTAGAACTTTCTCTTGGTCTCTCCAGCAGAGATTATGAGAGTCTCAAAGAGCAGCTTGCACTTTAAAAAAAAATGTAGACATTTTATCTGACGTTAGATTTTCCTCGAAACCCCACAATGGCTCTTGTCCACAGCCAGATAATACTAATTGTGTCTTCTCGGTCATAGTAGACAGCAGGTCGTTTACAGTAGAGTCAGTTGATCAAGAAAATTCTGATTTTGTGGCTTTGCATTAATTTGGGGTGTACGTGGTAAGTCACTGTTCAACAAAAGAGGAAGAAAACAACACAAGAGAATTTATGAGTCAGGTTTCAGGAAACATTATTAGTTGTGCTCATGGCAATGGCATTTCAAAGCCCATTCCACCAGAGTCGCTCAGTTCTTTCTTTCCCCATAGGAAACTCTACAACAGAGCAGTGTTCAATTCTTCTCTTTCCCCAGTGCACAGTAATATTTTTAATCATCTATATATAGACAGATCCTTTGGGTATTTTCATTTTTCCTCTTACTTCAATCTACATTTAGGTGTAAATGCTGAATGATAGATCACTTCTCCAGCACTTGAAGCTTGCTCAGAGCCCTGGAAGCAGAAACGGACAACTATTTTTTTCCTCCAGTATTATTTACCTATTGCCCCTCTTTAGAGATTTCGTCATTTTGTTGAGTGTATTCCATTGTGACAGATGGAAAGAACAAAGCGAAAAATGTATCACATTTGCTTCATTTAGTAGTCAGAGGTCAGTCAGAAGTTAATTTTAAATTGGTAAGGCTCAATAGACAGAACAATTACTTGTATTTGTGTGCTTGCTTGTTCAGTGGGAGGCCATTTTCCACAGTCACGTAGTTTCTGGTGTGCTGTGTCAGAGCCTCTTGCAATATTCATTTCGCTGCATGAAGTTTCACCTATCATCCTGTGAAATACAGTGTGTGTGTTAAGGAAATGACCTTTTTAAAGCATGACTTGCCGCCTCAAACGTTATTACTATCAAGAGTGTTAAACCTTACTTTACTTCAAAGGCTATCTTACAGAGAAAGTGCCTTTTGTTGTTGATTTTGCTTTTGTTTATTTT
Organism: Microtus ochrogaster; assembly: GCF_000317375.1. Classification (NCBI taxonomy): domain Eukaryota; kingdom Metazoa; phylum Chordata; class Mammalia; order Rodentia; family Cricetidae; genus Microtus; species Microtus ochrogaster. The sequence continues at coordinate 4,278,101 of NW_004949100.1, read as the reverse complement.
GTTTGTTTTAGTGAAGTACATATTATTTTTCTTTTTATTCATTCTTCGGGCATACAATCCTCTTACATTCCAACCACAGTCTTCTGCCCCTCCACTCCTCTCAGTTACAGCTCCAATTCCCCTCTCCTATGCATTTTAAGATTACAATCTGTCACCCTTCTTTATGAAAATTCAAGAAAATAGGCTACAGAATTCTAGGAAAGATTATCTATATGCATAAGATTCTGAATTGCTTCCAACGGTGTATTCTGTTATTGATACCTCTTCTAAGAATTGCTCTTCCAGCTGTTCAGTAAAATGTATGTAATAGCTTTTTTCTCTGAGGAAGACAGTCACAGTCACCTGTCACATATGACGAGCCACAGAGACTGAAGCATGCTGACTGAAGATCATATTTGTAGTTAATAATTCCCATCTGCATTTTGACTATTCTAGTCCTTATTTGTCAGATCGATCCTCAACCTTAGATTCTTTAACCATGCAAATAAACATAAAATGTATGAACATTGTTTTGACTATACAAAATCATATAAAATTATATTTTTCTAAAACAATGTGCAAAATAAATCATTTTTACAAACAAACATGATTGTATTTTCATTGAAATGTTTCAATAACTAACAGCCATAGCTTGTAAGAAAAAAAGATCATTATCAGTCATGAAACAATATGATTATTTTTAACTTTATTAAAATAAAATTTACATATTTAATTTTATTTTTTTAACTCCTCCATTTCTCTTCAAGAAAACACCAATATTTTTTTTTCATTTCAAACTCTCTGAAGGATTCTACAAAAAGCATTCTTTGCACTCAGACATAGGTAAGAATTCCTCTTTTCAGTTGTTTGTTATTAGCATTATCCATAGACTTTCAAAACATTATATACTATTTCTCTGGATAGCCTCCAGAAGTCAAAATAAGTTTCTCTTGCTAAGGACGTTACACACTGCAGACACAGGGCCAAGAAGCCTCTAAGTGGGAACTGATTTGAAAACCTTCTTCTGGAGGACTCTATTTCTTGGTACCAGAAGGCAACAGGCTTCTAGGGAAGGAATTCTCTAATAGTCCAACCCAGCTATTATGCTATGGACCCCAACAATGACCAGCACAGCGCAATAAGCCTAAGAGTGTAGCATGATAGCACAACTTCCTTGTTGCAGTAACCAATAGTTCTGAAGACCAGTTCAAAAAGAAGGAAATTATACCTGGAACTGGAAACCTGGGCAACTACCCAGGGCTTCTAAAGTCAAGAATTTTGGAGGGGAACCTACAAGTGCCATTTTATTGAACTAGTGTTATTTAAAGCCTAACTAATTTTCTGGCAAATACCTTGTCATTTTTACACAACATTTAGAATTCTGTTAAAGCATAGGTGAAACCTGGAATTATCAAAAATGCTCTGATGAATTAACAATGCTTGAGAGGTATACCTGAGGGATTAGTGACTATAGGCAGACAGTATTTACTGACTCTATGACTATCAATGTTCCACATGATGATGGCTGTTCTTTGTGATCAACTTGACATCCCTGGGAAAAGGGAATTTCATTTGAGAAATTGATTTCATCAGATTGGCCTATGGGCATGTGGAAGGGCATTTTCCTGACTGCTAATGGATCTTATGCCAGACCACTGAGAGTGATGCCATACCTTTGTAGGTGATTGTAGGATGCTTGATTAGCAAAAGTTGGAAGCAAGTAAGTAATCAGTGTTTTTCCAATGTTTCTCCTTCAGTACCTGCCTCCCAGTATCTGGCATGAGTCCTTGCCCTAATTTTCATCACGTAACCCTGCTACCTGGAAGTCACAGGCAAAGAAATCCATTCTTGACTGAGTTGCCTTTGACCATGGTGCTTATGAAAACATTGTTGAAGCAAAGTATGCTGAGTTTGATATGGTTTACAGTTATTTAATTACATAGTTCACAGGCTACAACTTAACATAATGGATTTTATTTTCTCTATAAAACCAAATTTTCTTTGAAATTAAGTTCTTTTTATTAATTTTTGGCACCAAAATTGCCTTCAGTAGACATGTAGATTAAAATGAAAAAAATAAGAAGGGGTAAAATGTATTTCTCAGCTTAAATTGAAATCTTTTAAACTAATAAAATATTCCCAAAGGTCACTTGCAAAATACTGGTATTCCTTATTTGTCTAAATTGAGATGCAGAATGACAGATAACTCCCACTACCATATCTTTTAACAGGTTGTAACAATAGTCCCATATAACCTTATTATTGCTGCAACAGTTATAAAGCCAATGGCTTGTAAAGAACATGATGTGATAAATATTCATGCAGCAAATTATAGTGGAATGCTTCCAGAACTCCACCTACCTTCTGGTACATTCCAGTCACATAGCACTCTCTCTGAAATAGAACGTTCATTTATCTTTTATTAATATATTTTTGCCTTATGCAATATCAGTTTCTTCATAAATTTTTTGAAGCATTGAGATGACTGTTGCAAACTGAACTGACAATGAGTTTGACTATGAAGGTTTAAGACAGAGGCTCTTGTATCAATTTGTAATGTTGTCTTGTCTTAGAAATACATCATCTCTATGTAAGAGTAATAGAGTCATCACCCATTACATAACTGTTTCCTATGGTTTCCTTGAACAACTGTAACTGGTAAACCATTCTGTACTGCTTTGTAATACATTGACCATTTGGGCTTTTTGACACCAGCAGGATATAACAGCAGAGGCAATGGTAGGAATATGTATAGATTGATAAGAACTGTGGTTAAACTAAAAAAAAAAAATGAAACAGAAAAAAATGCTTATTTTTTAAAATAGTTTTCTTTGTATGACCTTTAAAATATTTTATAGCTTTGATATGTGTTAATATTATAATATATTGTTTTCAAAATCTAGATGTAATTTTAAAGATTATGAAATTAATGTGATTTCTTATTTTTCAAGGTGGGCTTTAGTGAGGAATCCGAGATATATGAAGTATCTCACATGTGCTTTATTATTCAGGTAATAATGTCTTCAGTGGCTGGCACTGACTTCATTGAGAATTAAAATGTGTAACATCTATTTATACCACAGTCATGTTTTGCTTGTTTGAAAAAATAAAAAAGAAATATTAATCACAAAGTGTGTTCCATGAAATGACATCGCTATTATTCAATTACATGGTAACTTAAAGCAAAAAGGTAGAGCAAAATGAGTGACTGAGACTAGGGTTTTTGTTGTTGTTGTTGTTATTGTTTTGTTTTGATTTGATTTGTTATTGAGACAAGTATAGAAAGTGGAAAATACTTTAGATTGAGCGTACTTTGTCCTTTGATGAAGTTTCTCTTTTGTTTGTTTAACACACATTAGAAAATTCATTGCAATGATTTATTATAGGAAATAATTTCGACCCCCTTTCCATTGTCAGTTTGGAGGTCACCATTTCATTGCAAAGCTCCTAGACACTCTTGATTATTGTCATTTTATATCAGCAGCAATAAGGGAGGCAGGTTCTCTCTCCACTTGTAAATGTCAAGTGGCTTACTGAGGGAATGCACATTTTCAACCATAAATCAAAGCATAAAAATGGTTGTAAAATGTTTCAATTAGATGATATTTATCATGCATCCACCTGCAAACAGCAGGGTGTTTATGGAGAAAGTTTTAGAATGTCTGTGTTTGTTGTGTAACTGATACAGTGTTTCAATATTTTGTTAGTTTACTGTTGGCAATTTAAATTTTTAGCTTGATAGCCGTGACATAACAGTGTCACTATATATATA
>NW_004949100.1:4273146-4274185 GCF_000317375.1 Microtus ochrogaster | reverse complement strand
ACTATATATATATATGTATATATATATATATATATATATACATATATATATATATATGTATATGTATATTTGTGCTATATTTTAAATTTCTGCTGAAATAATCATTCTTGTAATTCCAAAGCATCATTTTCTCCTTTAGAGTTAAACTGCTATCAAAAGAAACAAAAGTAGCTTTTCAGCTACATATGCAATATCCGACATTTGTTTCCAATGGATGCTTCAAATAATTAGTCATTTATTTTTACTCAAACAAACAAATAGCTAAAAACAGCCTCTAGTCACACAGTGTAAGTATCACATGTTGTTGTGAAACAACAATTGTCCTTTTTTTTTTCTGTGTTTTTAACCTGTGTTCAACAACAGAAATTTGTTCTTTGAACATCGCATGATCTTTAAAGACAGGGAGCTGTAAGGCAATTAAGCAGTTTGTTCTAGAAAGAACTCTACAGTAAAAGACTTGGCAAAATACCACTTATTATAGAAAAACAAAAGAACAACAATGACAAAACACAAAATCAAAACCATTCACCAGCTCATCTCTCCATATTATATTCTAGTAGTTCATGATGTAGAGCATCAGCAGCTTCAGTTGGTTTCACGTGTGAATATGACGGTTTCAAACCCTCTTCCTGTTCTGTTGTAAACACAAACAACCTATGAAACAACTTCTGCTCCTTTTTTGCTAAGGAAACTCAGATGTGCTTCAACTCACCCGACTCAAACAGATTAATTTCATGCAATAGAAGCCAAGCCCATCTCTGTGTTTCTTTCCTTTAAGCAAGTTCCGAACCAGCCAAATGACTAGATCCCTTTCCCTGCAAGAATCACAAACAAGAAAACTTATTCTCCTGTTTTGTCATAGGTGCCAAGCTCCATGATGAACTCACATTGAGTGTGAGAAGGAATATTTCTCATCTTTGCAAAATTGCCCTGAAACAGATGTACATCTGAATTACAGTTTACTTCATAAATCATTCCTTTCCTAATCTCTGCAAGCAAAGCCTTTTGCTTGCTCACTTCCCAAGGTATTCTTTTTTTT
>NW_004949100.1:4270015-4271401 GCF_000317375.1 Microtus ochrogaster | reverse complement strand
AAGAAAGAAAGAAAGAAAGAAAGAAAGAAAGAAAGAAAGAAAGAAAGAAATTGGACTTGGTTCATGTGAATATTCTGTAGCTTCTGATTTAAGTTTATTTTGTTAGATATGGTCAAAATCTGTTAAAAATAAAATTAGTTAAATTTAATTAGTAACACTGAAAATTGATAACTTAAAATCTATGCATGGATAATTTAAAAAAAAACGATAAGGCATAATTCCATTTTGGATTTTGTATTACAAATTTTAATAGAAAAAAAGTGAATGCCAAATTATTTCACCACCATCTTGTATAAAGGTGACCACATGGAGTATTTTTAACAAATCTTCAAGACAGTTTGATTTGGGATGTATTTTTCATGGCTACTCATGTCCTAATCTAAAAACAAGTTGTGTGCGTGTGTGTATTTATATTTGTAATGGGAGGATCATCACAACATAAAAATCTATATTACAAGCCCAACAAAGTTCATGCATGTAGCCTCCATGAAAGCCCAAACCCAGCCAGCAACTCCTACAAACTACTAGCTCCATCCAGCCCCCAAACGCACCTCTCCTCCTGCAACCTCGCTGGAACTCTGAAACACAGCTTGTTCCACCCACAAAGAACCAGATATCCCCATATTAATTAACACAATGAAAAAATAGCTCCTGAAGACATATGCACAAGCCAACCAGACTTGGAGGGTTCTTCACTAGCACTCTTATCCCAGTGATACATTGTGGCAAACAGACAAAACTAGAAATCCCAGCTTGATCACCCTTCTTAAAAGAAACAGTAATTTTAATCATAAATTTCCACCTCTTCTCTCTGAAGTTTCATGTTTATCTCATAATGTAAATATTGTCTCATTGTGAAAATCCTCAAATTCATTAAAAGTGCCAACACTTTAAAAGTTTTATATTCTGACCTTTATAAAAAGCAGAAACAGGTTACATGTTTCTAACATATTGTGCCACATGGCAAACATTTTTATTTAAAAAGGAGGAAAACATAAATATGAGTACTATGAAATCAAAAAAAAAAAGAAGAAAGAAAGAAAACAAATCTTGAAGCTCCTAGGTTCTGAATCTGAAGGCACCTGCTGGTTCTCTTAATTTTTTGGTTTTCTGAACTACACACCTATAATCTTATATCATTAATACATTCAAAGGAAGTACCATATAAATGGTGCTTATGACATAGCCAAGTTCTGCTGTCAGCATGAAAGACAGCAGAGGCAGTCTTGAACCACAACTGTATCAACTCCTGTGTGCTGATCCTAAAGTGACACTTTCTATTGTCTTTGTGCAGCACTGTTGACTTCTCTACATTAGTACCCATCTCTGTCTATTACTACTGATTTTTTTTTTTTTTTTTGGATTTTCGAGACAGGGTTTCTCTGT
>NW_004949100.1:4265789-4268522 GCF_000317375.1 Microtus ochrogaster | reverse complement strand
CACTCCCTCCTTCAACCAACTCCAAGGCAGACAGGTTTGTAGCCTAATTCTCTTCCTTTTTCTTTCTCCCTCTCAAAGAGGCAGCTTCTGTCTCTCCCTTCTCTCTCTCTTTCTCTTTTTCCCTGATTCTATGTTCTTCTCCCCTTCTCCCTCCCCCCTCCATAAACCACTAAATAAATATCTAACCTCACTTTGCATGGTGTGCCTATCCATCTGTCTCTTGCTGTCTGGAACAAGCTGCCTTCAGAGACCTATGACGTGGTCCCATGCACTGTCCCTGCCTGGGAATGGCTACTCTCGGCACCAACTGCCTACTGCCTGCCCCTACTCAGGGACCTGTGGCATGGTCCCATGGCCTGCTGAGCCACTTGGGGATCCACAGCATTTTTATTTTTACCATTACAGTTAAGATGTAATTGAGTTTTAATTGTCTCTGGAAAATATTGTGCACAAAACCAAGATTATCAGAATATTATAATTAGTATAGCTCATAGATCTTTCCTGATGAGGCTATCCTTAAGAGTACTTCAAACATTTACAGCCTGGAAAACTCTAGACAAGCAATTTGAAAATCATCCTTTCTTTTCCTCAAAAGTTTTACAGGCCAATATTAAAATGTATAATATCTGGAATACTTATACTTTTGTATCAATTTGTTTTACATGGTATCCCCAGAATGGGACTCTGTGGGAGTCATTCTAATATTATTTACTTACATAGATAAAGCAAATGTTTTATAGGAACACAGATCATGTTAGAAACATAAAGGTATCAGCAATGTATTTGGCTCATGCTCTAATCCACCACGTGTCAGGCTAAGGAGGGATGATTGTTGGGAGTGTGAGCATCTTAAGACTGTATAACAAATTCTAGAATGGTTTTTGGTCTCTAATTTAAAACAAAATGTGTTTAAGCAAAAAATATGTGATGCCAGCTAAATAAATTTTACTTATTTACAATGCAGATGGCACAACACACCTGAAATTATTTTTAATTAAATTACTGATTTTCTTTATAAGATACATCATATTACAGGCTGTGTTCTGTGGATTTCCTTATTTAAATTTTAGAGAATAAGTGTCCCTACTAATATTTTAGAGGCAAGCAGAACAAAGCACAACAATACATTACCATAACACTTGGTTAAAATATCTATCTTAGGCTACTATGCTTTCTAATTTAAAAGCTCAGTCTTAAGCTTTGCAAGAGGATCAAATCACAGCTCACAAAAGAACACAGGCTTGAACATGTACCTTCTAATTAGCTTCTTTGCACTGTCCAGTGTAGTCTCTGGAGAAACAAAGCCTTTGAAATCTCTGGCAGCATTAGTAGTTAAAGGCACATGTGATGCATTTAGAAAATAAGTGAACTCTCTATTTTAATGAATCCTTTTTTTTCTGTCTGCATTTCAAAGACAGAACAAAAATGCCTTCCTGTCATCTTTTAATTGACCAGCAGAAGTTTTCACGTGCTAAAGCATGAAAGAGTAAATAAGGAAATATAGAGCCCAATAGAGAGAAGAAATGATACATAAAGTTCATATGTTTTAAGACATTCAATCAAAATATCTCCCTGGATACTGGTTAAAGATAAGCAGGTATAAAATTCAGAATTGTTAAATTCAGGCCTGATGAATAAAAGTCACAGTTTCTACTAGATACTCATTATGTAGGCAGTATCAAATGGCTATCTGATCTTTCTTTAAAAAATATGGAATCTTTATTATCATTGAAACTTTTATGCAATCAATATTGATCTCTGATCACATTCACTCCCAACTCCTCCTACATCCACTCCCTTCTTCTTTTAGCCCTCCCTCCAGTTCTTATCTCTTTTAAAAATTATTTTTTCTTTTCTTTTATTAGTAATTACTATCTCCCAGAAAACTAGATGTCTTGGTCCTATCTTTTATCACATTTCTTTACCATCCCCCATCGTCCTGGGCATTATAAAAAGGGTTATGCTGTAAATTTATTAATAGGATATAGATATAACACAGGCCATTGTTTTTGGCATTTACCAGTGGTAATTATTTGTAAGGATCTCCATTTGCTGGAGGAAACAGCTTATTTGAGGATAGGTTAAACTTACACTTCTCTGTGAGTATAAAACAAGTATTTGGAATAAGTATCTATAAAACATACTGTTTTATACAATTTGGTAGCAGTAGGTTCAATGGCATCACTACCTGCTCCTCTTGAACATTTTATTATCTAATTATGCCAGGGTGGTTAAAATAGCAAAAGAAGGGAAATAAAGTGGCAAAGAATTGTTCTCTAAATAAAATACTTGCTACTATCTGGGAAACTAATAGAAAATTGTAACATATCCCCAAAGTCCATAGTACTTAATTGTAAGTCTAAAAATAAATCTGTTTTGTGGCCTACTATTTTTGAAAGTGGGGCATACTAGAATCTCTGTCTTTATGTTAACCCCATTTTATTAAAATATTTCTTAAGCACTTATAGAATATTCAGATATGTGTTTTGACTAAATGGAAAATTAGAATAAATAGCAGGAATAACTAGGATGTAAAAAGTGTTTTCCATCATTAAGGCTGAAGTTGAAGCAATTTCAAAAAATATTATTTTAGCATTTTAAAGTCTAGTTTCCTGAGTTCCCTATATATTTTGGAGATCAGACCTTTGTTGGTTGCGGGGTTGGTGAAGATCTTCTCCCAGTCAGTAGGTTGTCTTTTTGTCTTAGTGACAGTGTCCTTTGCTTTACAGAAGC
>NW_004949100.1:4253906-4263288 GCF_000317375.1 Microtus ochrogaster | reverse complement strand
GGTGGGAGGAGGGGGAGAAGGGTGGAAGGAGGGGGAGGGAAATGGGAGGCTGGGAGGAGCCGGAAACTTGTTTTTTCCTTTTCTCAATAAAAAAAATGATATAGAAAAAAAATATTATTTTATCATCTGTATACTTAATTGGAGACACAGAAAAGAAATAAAATCAATTGTTGCTTTAGCATTCAATGTTCATAAATATTCTAAGCCTCGTAGCACACATAAAATATGCACTGAGTTAGCTTATTCTAGGTGTAGATATTTCCTTCTTAATTACAATAACTGTTGTAGTTTGGATAAGAATTGCTGCATAAGGTCATATATTTGACTGCTTAGGATGTGGTAGCACTCTTAAGGATTAAGAAGAGTGGCCTTGTTGGAGCAAGTGCATCATCGGCAATGAGCTTTGAGCTTTCAAAAGCCCAAACAGTACCAGTACTAGAGTCTGTCTCTTCCTATTGCCTGTGGATCCAGAGGTAGGATCCTTAGATTCTCCTCCAGAACCATGCTTTCCTGCCTGCTGCAAAGTCCCCTGCCATGATAATAATGAACTAAGCATCTTAAACTGTAAGCCTAGTTAAATGCTTTTTTTTGTCAAATTCCATATATTTATATTGTACTTTACTACTCAATATGTTTTCCTTGAATTCCTGGGCTCTTGCAATACTCCTATATCAGGTTTCTTGGTAGATATAGCTAGAAAAGAACATTATGAACAGTTTGTTTTTATCCAATTAAATAAAAATTCTTTTTTTCTAAATTTGAAATTGATGATATTTAGGCTGAAAAATTGCAATAAGAACCCAAAATCAAAATAGAAAACACAAAACTTTGTAGGGTATCTGATTACCTCATGTAGGAATTTTTGATATGTAGATAAATTGTTTTAGTATTTGAATACATAAAATCAAGTTAAAAAAAAGACTAAGGTCGAAGTTAGGCAAGCATTCAGCCACAACATTCCTTATTTTAGGCTAAATGTAACTCATATTTATGATGTTAAGCATATCTGTGTGAATGAGTTTCGATGTAATCTTCATTCTCACGCGCTAGACATGTGTTTTTGTTTGTTACTCATTTTGCTGAAATAAAGATATCACACATACCATCTGTTTTTTATCACCTACTGTAGAATTTCTTAAAATCCAACAAATTGGAATCTAAAATTTTCTCTGCCTTCTCCATTTAGAAACAGATTTATATAAATATATACTCATATTTATCTCAGTAAATGATGTTGACATAACTGTTTTCCAGAAATGACAAAAGTATCCACCTTTCTACCAAGATTACAGTGATGAGCTTACTTTCATCTAACTTTAAGAGTAGGAATATGTTCACTAAAAAATGATTCAATTTTTTCCATGATGTTTCAAGATTTCTGTTATACTTCACAGACCATTCTTGGGTTAGACAAACATATTGAACCTGCTGACTCCAGCCCTTCTTCAGCCCTGGTGAATGTCTTTTACTAGTCTAGTATGTATGGTTTCTGCTAAGTTGTGGTGGGGGTGACGACTTTCTTCCCTCCTAATAAATCTATTATGAAATAAATGTATACTTCAATTTATTACTTACTTTTTCAAACCTTACGACTTTTAGGTTTTCTTTAGTTTTGTGTGTTTTTAATCATTTGAAACTTTTCTCTTCAGTCCATTAATCTTTGCCAGACTAGCTAGTTTGATCTTATTAAATGAGGAGAGCCCTTTTATTTAAGAGTTTAGAGAACATTTTTTAAGGAACTAAGCACCTGCATTTATCACATTTCATTCTTTGCAATATTACATGGACATGGCTAGTTCTGTTTATCATGATCCCCACTTATAACCTGTTGCTGTGATGGTCTCTGACTGCAGGAGCAGTGATGTTTTTATTTCCTTTTCTTGTTTGTTTGTTTCTGCTTTTTGAGACTGGGTTTCTCTGTAGCTATGGAGCCTGTCCTGGAACTAGCTCCTGTAGATCAGGCTGGCTTCAAACTCATAGAGATCCACTTGACTCTGGCTCCCAAGTGTTGGTATTAAAGGCGTGTGCCATCACTGCCCAGCAGTATTTTTACGTGCTGTATGTATCATATTTGTTTCGGATTCTGAATTTTCTTTAATTTATTGCATAATAATAGTCTATTTTTAATTTGTTGTATAAATTAGCCTACAATGTATACTTGATCATATATATACTTATGCCCAGTCCCCAGATACACATAACAATGCTCCTACATTGTGGAAGAAAGCCTATTAAGGTTGCTTATCTATGTACATATAAGAACATATGCAGCTATGTAAGTATTATATATTGTTTTCAAGTTTTATCACATATCTGTATTTTTGAATTCTTTGTTGACTTTTTTTAATTGAGGGTATCTTTCCCTTTTCTAATCCCAATATCAGATGTTGATTCTGACTCCTGTCCACAATGACTCATAATTCTTGGTTATGTGGCACTGAACATCAATAAAGCAATGTAAATATAATCTAAGTCTTCCTTATCATATATTATATGAAATGACAAAAAAAAACAGCCATCACACATTTCAAATACTTGGATGTGGTCAGTGGGCCAACCAATCTATTAAAAGTCTTGTCCTCTTAATTTAGTGTGGAATCCAGCATTTAATCTTACATTACCTTAAACATGTATTTGACCTTTTTCTTAACATAGTAATCTGTGGAAGCCAAGCTATTTCTGATTTCTGTATAATAGAATATTTTTGCATTAGTAATAACCTATGCATGATGTTAGACTCCTTTCAGCATCATAAGAAAAAGTAAAAATAAGTCAGAGTTTCTTTCCATTTCTCATTAGCTTCCTAGATTTAGAGATTTCCTGACTCAGAAACATTGAATGAAATTAATATACACAATCACAGCCCGAAGACAGTATCTTCCTTGAGAACATTCATTTCCACCTAAGCTTGCACAAACCCAGGTTTGGGGATTTAATAAAGATTAAAATATGAAGACCCTTAAGTTTAATTTCCAGTTCCATTATTTGTTACTTATATGATGTGTGTGCTTGTTTCTGCTTGATTCGTAGAAGGTATCTAGTTTATGTCGGACAGAGTAGATTATATAGCACTGTTTCTGGTCCACATTAAGAATTTAATAAAGGAATGATATCTATGTTGTGGAATGATAGTTTAATTATGTAAAAATGTGTTGCATTTGTTTATACTGTGGAATATTAGCTTAGTTGTGTAAAGATGTGTTGCATTTGTTAGCATTGAATTTGTTTAATAATGAAAAGTCCTTTGACCTATCTGCCTAAGATACCTGATTAGTCTTATTAAAAAGATAAGTGGTCAACAAATAGCCAAAAGAGAGATAGGCAAGGCTGGCAGGCAGAGAGTATACATAGAAGGAAACATTTAAGAAGAGGAACAAGAGAAGGAGAGGGAGAAAAGAACAAGGGGAACACCTGGGGCTGGAAACCAGACAACACAAGGCAGCCTGCCAGGAGAAACAGTGAACGTAAGTAAGATATACATAAGAAAAGAAATTAAAAATCCCTGAGGCAAATGGTAGATAAAGAGAAGCAGGCTAATTCAAGTTAAAAGAGCTAGTCAGAAAAGAGCTAAGCTAAGGCCAAGCATTCAAAACTTCTAAGAGGTCACTGTGTCATAATTTAGGAGTTGATTGGTGGCCCAAAAGACAAAGCCCAGTGCATATCTCTGCCCAGAATGGTCAATAAACATCTAAGCTATGAATTTAATTCTAAGTGATAAGCGCAATTTGTATGAAATTACAAAGTGAAAAAGATAGAATTAATTTATGATTTACTGGCGAATATTTTTACAACTCTTTTCAAACTTGCCATTTATCTGTGTTAAAAAAAATAAGCTATAAACGTGTGTACTTGAGTTCCTTTCATGCATAGTGATATGCATTAAGACAAAATGAAACCATGGACAGATACATGCATATAACTGTTGGGAGAAAATTGGGGCTGGTTATTAATATTGAAAGACACTGGAAGGACAGTCGTAGAAAGAAAATCTTCTAATTAGAACATGTTCGCCCTCCTGTCATCAGCTTTCACTGCACAGACAGGAAAACCCCTGGGAAGATCACTGCCATAGATAAAGAGGCAAAAGAAATGAATTGTTGACAGTCGGTTCTTAATAAAATGTCTAACAAATATTGTTTTATTTCTATGTTCTGCAAAAGTAATTAGTGTTTTATGTCTTCACTAGGTAGTTTTTGCTATGAAATTATTATGAAACTTTTGTTTCATATGTTCATAAAAATATTAAAAATGTTTATTTCTAAATTATCTACCTTATTATGTTTAGTTTATGCAGTGTAATACACTCTTGATTCAGACTTAATAATTTACAGATTGTTTAGCATTCCATATGGACTTGAAATTATTACTTGTTTTGCCTGAGTTTTAATTGGAAATAATATAAACCTTGGGAAATGTGCCTAGTGGGTCAAACTTGTAATAAAAAAAGTGCATAACTGTATAGAAAATTCCTCCTAAAAAGGACAATTTAATCTAACCTTTCCCATATTTTAATATGTACACGTCTTCCTCTAGTTTTCCTAAAATGAAGGTAACTTTACAATGTCAACTCTTTCAAAAGAAATGATTGTTAGCCTTTTAAACAATTCATGTATGTATAATTTTTATTAGACATTTATAAACATTATCTAAGTAAAATGTCTATTCACAACTTATCATTTTCAGGACACTAAGTATTGTTCTATAACTTACTTATATAATATAATAATATATTGTCATTAAGGATCATCATATAAAGTATAATGATATGTACTATGCATATACTTTTACATTTCTAGAATGTATCAAAAGAGAAAATTATGTGGCAATACACTTTGTAAAAACATTGCAATTAAAGAAATTTTTGTCAGAACTGGAGTAATGGCTTAGTATGAAAAAATACTTACCCTTTTCAGAAAACATGAATTCAATTGCCTGTACCCACATCTGACAGCTACAACCACTAATAACACTAGAGGGTCTGATAGCCTCTTCTGTCTTACATGGCACCCACATACACATGACATACACTTATAACAACAACGCACGCATTAAGTATCAATTGCATTTCTATACATAGTTAGACTACTAAATTCTGTATTTGGATAGTATGTGATAAAGGATTCAAACATTCATAGCTTATATAATCCAATTTTATTAGTCTTCTATATAAATTAGAATTCTAAAGGTAAATAGATTATATATATAAGAAAGAATATATATTTACTTAATTTTTTTGGAATTTATCTTTTATTAATTTAATGGAATTAAATTATTAAGTTATAAAATTGCTTGCAAAATAAGATATCCTTTTCTAACTAGGCCTAAATTAAAAGTAAAAGGAAGAACTATAATATATTTATACATAAGTAAAAAAATTCAGCAAGTGTAGTCACTTATATTATCTGTTGTTATGTTACTCTCTTTTTCTTAATTGTGTTATGTGGCTTTTTGAATGCCATAATCTAAGTCAGGGTTTTCCTTGTTGATCAAAATCAACATGGGGAGGAAAGAGTTTATTAAATTTACATTTCCATATCAAAGCTCAGCATCAAAGACAATGAGGACAGGAACCCAAACAGGGAAGGAACCAGGGAGTAGGAGGTGATACAGAAACCATGGACCAGCAGTTCTTTTTAGCTTACTCCTCGTGATTTGGTCAGCTTATTTTCTTACATAAGCCAGGACAAAAAGCTCAGATGCTTATGCGCCCAAAATAAGCTGGGCCTTCTTCCAATAATCATTCATTTAAAAAAAAATGAGCTATAGGCTTGTCTCAGTTAGGTTCCCTTCTCTCAGGTGAGCCTAATTCAAGGTAAGTGGACATATAAACGAGCCTAGTCAATGACCACTAAATCTACATCACTCTTGCAAACCTCTCATGTGCCTAATGTGTTTTAAATTTTCAAGGAATACATAGTCTCAAACATCAATATGCACTTTTATGTTCTTTAAAACATAGCTGATGATAGATGTTCAGTTTTTAATCTGTTTAATAATGCTGTATAATATTGAAGCTATTCATTAATGAACAAACTAGATCTACCCCATTATCTCATTTTACTTCCCAAAGTTCACAGAGATAAACAACAGTTAGCTGTACTGTTTTTTGATTAATGGTTAAGGTGCTTTACTAAAGATATAAATTCTCTTTCTGGTATTTTTAGACAGTCTCTCTCTGTGACCCTGGCTGTCCTAGAACTCACAGTGTAGACCAGACTCGCTAAAAACTTATAGATATCTCCCTCCTTCTGCCCCTGTTTTGCTGGGATTAAAGGCATGCATCTTCACGATTGGCTTAAGACCTTTTAAAACACAGCAAAAACATGTGAACCCTTATTAATAAGTAGTAAAAAGAAATTAAAGATTCGAAAATGATACAAAAATGGTGAAATCTAGAAAATGTCAAGATAGCCCAAAAATGTCTAATAAATAAATATTTTACTTAATGTTTAACTATATGTTTTCTCTTTTAGTAATTCACACTTACCCTCATGTTCTTGATTGATTACAAGGCATAAGCTCAAGTCTTATGCTTTCATATTTGAATTCTGTATAGATTCAACTCCTTTATAATGAAATGTATTACCTATGCAAAAACTGATAGCAGATTAGTAGAAACATATAGATGTTATTAGAAACGTATTTCTGCTGTTGTTTTCTTCTTTAAAAAGAATATTTTGTGAAGTAACTATATTATAATCTTAAAACTTAAAAAATAATATACATTATAATTTATATGATTCTATACGTGTTCTCATGAAGTTTTGTGTACCACAAACATTAAGATGTCTATGATGGTCAGAGAAGATGCCATATTTATGGCAACTAAAGTTCCAGGAAGTTTGTGATGCAGTATGTAGGTGTCTAGAATAGAACAAAGGTTCTCTGCAAGAGCAGCAAGTGACTTGCTAGCTCTGAGCCCTTTATGTTTGTCTTTTTGTGTTTGTTTCTTTTGGGCTGGTTTGTTTGTTTGTTGTTTAAGACAGGGTTTTTCTGTGTGGAGCCTGTCCTGGAACTAGCTCTGGTAGACCAGCCTGACCACATACTCACAGAAATAGGCCTGAGTATGACTCTGCCTCCCAAGTGCTGGGATTAAAGGCATACACCACCACCGTTCGGCTCTTTGTGGTTATCTTAAGAATAAAAATAAGAAAAATCATGAAATTCACAAACGCACCCACACAATGTTCACCTTTTACAAGAACAGAGAAATCAACTGGCATTCCTGTCTCTTAACTTTGCTAGCCCCAACAAGTTATGTATGAGTTAACAGGAAGACCAGGTACTTTCTCTAAAAATTTATGCTGGTCTTCCAAAGAGAAACACATTGTACATTTCACCTTTTAATATAAATATGAAAAGAGCTGATTCACTAGACTATCTTTGATGAAAATCACAGATGATATAATTTCATTAGGGATTTACATCAACTTTTATCTGAGGTGGCAGGGATCTGACCTCATGATCTCATCACCGGACAAAGCAAGGAGACAGAAGGATCTCAAGGTCCTTCATCTTCACTAAAAATCACACACTGACTCAGACTTCTTAGGAAGTAAAAATGGAAACTGTGAACATTCCAAACAAGACTTTCTATCTTCACTGTGTCTCCAAGGCAAAAATAATAGTGGGGTGGTTTATGCAAACATTATTGTGATTTAGCAACCTATATTTCTAAAATGATTTACTGAGAAATAATAACACACACACATATATACATATAAATTGAAGGTGAGGGTTTTAATATTTTGTCATATAAGACAATTTCCTAAATGATAATTTATTACATAATCCATAAAAATGTATAGCATATATTTGGATATTATGTTCATTTTGCATTTTATTGTTTCTGATCAATGTGTGTTTCACAAATTCATAAGATTCTTAGAATTCTTTGTCTTAGTATAAAATTTCATTGGTGTTAGAAAAGATCTCTGAAAATAAAATAAACCTCTTTTGGCTGGCTTGAAGAACATTCTTTGCTCCAAATGAGGAAGAAATGTTTCAAGGTTTGTCTATGGAACTACATTATACCAAAAGTTACAGTCTATGATGTGTAATAATGAATATTAAAGAATCAATGAATGTTAATGTCTGAATAATCTGAAAAGTAATTTATCTGTACTTCAAAGTCTGTGAATACTCAATCTCTCTCTCTCCCTGCCACCTTTCTTTCCTTTTCCCCCACCATTCTTCTTTTCTCCATCTCTTGTTTTTATTAACTTTCCCATTCTTTTTTTGAGTAATCAATCAAATTCCCTTCAGTATGAACTGATAACACCCCATGAACAATAGTTGCTCCGGAAAAGGAAAGCAGGGCTTCTTATGTGATTTGACAACTTAGTGTGATGCCCAGCAAGAACATTTACTATGGGGTTTCTCAGTAAATGTGTTGTAGAAATGAGATATTACAGGTATAGAGGTAATGGTGTCTATTTCAGAGTCTGTGCAGGGTTGTGGGGCTTAGAAGTGATTGAGTATTGTCCAGAGGAGGGCTTTATTCTTAGTTTTCTTTGTACTAGAAAGGGTAAGCCTGAACTGGGGTTAAACTGGCATTAGAAAAGACAGAAAGGTCACCCCTTTTAGCCGTAGATATGTGTTGGTAGTTTTATTTCCTCAAGTGTAGTTCACATTTTGACTGTTTACAATACACTGAAAATCTGCTCCTTATAAATACATTGTATCAAAAAGAGATGAACCACAGAACTGAAGATTGTTGAGGAGTATGGAAGTATACAGCATATGATATTTAGTAATTCGGGTATTAACCCACCAGATTCTGATGGAGATGTTCCTGTCTAGCAAGGCTTACAGTATTCTGGAAACCAGTTGTCTATATCTCTAGTTTCTTACCTTAGAATAGAATTGGGTGTTTTCTCATTGCTTGTGTGTTTATCTCGTGAAAATATTCCATCTATTGGGTACACATATATTTGTGAATGGTCAGAAAGATGACTTTTCAATAATCTGTATAATTTTGATATATAGAAGTGACTGGGACATGCTTCATAACTAGATCTATTGTCCCAAGAGGACGGCAAACACTTAAAAACCTGCTTTGTTCTTTTCGCTCATACTAACCTTGCACAATTAGCTGACTTTTACCTCAGAGCAAGTTCAAATTAGACTAAGCACTTTTTGTAGATAGATTATAAGCTTAAGACTTTAAAGCTATGCACAAGGTTAGGGTCACAGATGTCCAATCAAAGTTGACACACACAACACCTAAAAAAAGCATGCCAATTCTTTTCTTGCCAGGTGTACTGACAATACACCTATGACTCAAAGTTTGTCATTGGGCGCTGTGCCCTCGTCCCAGTCTGGTTTGTTTACATGAAACAGTAAATGCTAATCACTATTGCCTTACAGGCCCTATATTTAC
>NW_004949100.1:4246894-4249138 GCF_000317375.1 Microtus ochrogaster | reverse complement strand
ACTCATAAATGGATACTAGCTATAAACAAAGTATATTGAGCCTATAATTCATGATCCTAGGGAAGGTAATTAATAAAGTGAACCCTAAGGAAAACATGTATCAATCCACCTGGAAAGTCAAAATAGACAAGATCACCTATCAAAAGAGGTAACATAGAGGTGGAAGGAGAAGGGACCTTAGAAGGGAAAGAGGAGGGAAGATGGAGATGATTGTCTAGGATCTTAGAGAGTGGGATAGTAGAGATGGAGGAAAAACAGAGAAGAGAAAAAGGAAAAGGTATCTTGATTTACTGACTTTATTTATACTTAATATGAGGAAAATGTAAAAACTATAAGCATATGCATACATGCATATTATATTCTTCTGGTGTCTTTGATAGAGTTGAAGAATAGATATATAATTATTGTTTTCCTTAGTTATGATAAAAGATAAAGTATATATAAATATTGTAGCTATAATTATTGTTTGATAACTCTTTTATGTAATTTTACCATTTTAAAGTTAAAGCCTTCCTTTTTATTTATACAGAAAAGAGGAGATGATGTGGCAAGTCCTTCTGAATATGCATTGCTTTTATTGGTTAATGAATGAACAAGCTGCTTTGGTTTGTGATAGGGCAGAATAGAGTTAGGCAGGGAATATTAAACTGAATGCTGGGAGAAAGGAGGTAGAATCAGAGAGAAGCCATGTAGCCCTACCAGAGAAAAATATTGGATGAAATTTTACCAGGTAACAGCAGTCACATAGCAATACACAAATTAATGAGATGGGTTAGTTTAGGATATAAGAGTAAGCCAGAAATACATTTAAGCTATTGGCTATTGAGAGGCTGAACAGGCAGGAATGAACCAACAGCCTTCCTACTATACATGTGGTCAGTTAACAATGATTACACCTTATAGCAAAATATTTGCTTCCTATTTTGAATGCATTTTCAGTAATTATTTTAATATATTGGTTATCATTACTAAAGATAAAAATTTTAAGGTGGGGCCGTTAAGATCCTTATAAGCACAATAATAGCTTTAAGCCATCTAATAATAATTATAACTCAGTTAACTAAAATCATCAATTAAGTCCTTAGCTCATTCTCTCTATGAATGTTCAACACCATGATTATTTAAATATTATCAAATTTCACTTAAATAACTGTAAACTCAGTGGATATGATTAATTATATGTTTCCACATGAATAACTCACAGTGAGTGCCCAGATATCTGATCAAATGTTATTTTGAATGTTTCTGAGGTAGTTTATTTTTAAATATTAACAATTATCAGAAATTGCTTTATGAATATGAATATTACACTCTACAATATGGGTGGGAATTAACCAAGTGCTTTATGATTAATGATGAGCTTTCCAAGTAAGAAATAATGCTTACAAAAACTCCCCTTACAAAGTCTAAAACTTGGTCCTGAACTACTACTTTGGCGATTTTAGAACCCTTACAATGTGAATTAGGTTCCTAGTTTCTGTGTCTCTCTCTGTTTCCCTCTTTTATGGTTACTTTATAACACACATACATACACACACACACACACACAGCAAACAAAAAATAAATTCTATAAAGAATATTATTTAATGCAAAGGACAAAGAAGTGGTCCAAGTGCAACCCTGATTATTTATAGTAATTTAGAAAGAAAAGAAAATTTTAGACAGCGGAAAGAAGAAAGAAAAGATAAAACTAAATATTTTAGCCTTTGAATAATCACAAAATTATAGAGAGCTAAAAGGAACAAATGATGTCCAGAAAGCCACCAACTGTCCAAGAAACTCACTCACTTTTTACATATAATTTAACATCTCCTTGGAAACTTAACCAATACTAATGTCTCCATCATTATGGAAAAAAATTTTCTTAAAAGACATAAGCATAACATTTTTTTAGGAATTAATACCTACCATTTAGACAGGCAAAAATGATTTTATTCTTTACCAAGCCAATGTATATGATATTGAAAATGTGCACACTTCTTATTTTTTGGACTTGAAGCTAAATATAGATAATACCTCCATATTAGTTTTTGACTATATACTCTTTCAAGAATTAAATATAAAATTGATCCTGTAGTCAGAGAAGTTGCTAAAAGCAACAGTTTAAAATATGCAAAACAGTATATAAAAATGTGAGTAATAGCTCACATTGGTCAGAGCTGATAACTACAAAAGAATGAAAAGAAATTACATTCCAGACTTATATCATGATTTAGAAAGCCTAACGATCATGTTGCTGTACAC
>NW_004949100.1:4240041-4245748 GCF_000317375.1 Microtus ochrogaster | reverse complement strand
TTTATACCTTTACTCCCTAATCGTTAAGTTTTGTATCATTTAAAGTCAAACTCATTGTAAAAACAATGAAGAGTATAGATAACTATCATTGAAAAACACTGGGAATTAAAAAGAAAATATTTGGGGGCTGGAGAAATGGCTCAGTGGTTAAGAGCACTGACTGCTCTTCCAGAGGACCTGGGTTCAATTCCCAGCACCCACAAGGCAGCTCACAACTGTCTGAAAATCCAGTTCCAGGGGATCTGACATCTTCACACAATTCACATAAAATAAAAGATAAATAAACCATAAAAGAACAAAAAAAATATTTGTAGCAACAATATTAATTAATAAAACATCTTTTATATTTTAATAAAGAAGACAAACATTTGATAATGTCTCAGTTTTAAGATTTTAGTAAAAAAGGAAATACGACATAAGACCAACATCTTCCTCTGTCTTTGTTTAAATATGGACTGATTTGGTTATTCCGGCCACCCAGAGATAGAAAATGCAAGCAAATGTACTTCTGATGAAGTTTTTTTGCTAGAAGACTGGTGTCAAGAACTGAGAATAAAAGCAGTTTTACTGGTTCAGGTTTTAAATGAAGGTCTTTGATTCACAGCTAATTGGTTTTAAACACAGTAAAAGTTATGGATCTAATTTTAGCATCCTGCAGGCAGAAGTACTTTTGCAAGTACAACCTGTAGAGTAGATTGTTTCCCTTCCAGTATAACTTATTGCTTCTCCTACCCAAGCTTTAGGCTATAGTCAAATGTTTCAACATTCATTGTATGTAAGATCCATTCATCTATGGAAGCTGATCTAATCTGTAAAGGCCCAAGGATCTTCTTATACTCTATGCTGGCATTTTCAAAAGCCATGGATTTAATTAGTACATGTCTAGCTTCAGGGTCTATCACTCCTAATTGTATAGCCTTAGTTAATCTTTGTAAGAAAACAGTAAAGGGTTCTCTCTGGCCCTGTTTAACCCTAATATATGACTCAGTCCTCTTTATTGGTTCCTGAATCATGTTCCTTCCTCTCATTTCTGCCCTCCATCTTGACTATGTTCAACTATGTTCATAGCAGCATTATTTGTAATAGTCAGAACCTGAAAACAACCTAGTTGCCCATCAACCGAAGAATGGATAAAGAAAATGGGGCACATTTACACATTTTAGACATTAGAGCACTACTCAGTGGTAAAAAACAATGACATCTGGAATATTGCATGTAAATGGATGGAACTAGAAAATATCATCCCGACTTAGGTAAGCCACACCCAAAAAGATAAAAATGGTATGTACTAACTCATAAATGGATACTAGCTATAAACAAAGTATATTGAGCCTATAATTCATGATCCTAGGGAAGGTAATTAATAAAGTGAACCCTAAGGAAAACATGTATCAATCCACCTGGAAAGTCAAAATAGACAAGATCACCTATCAAAAAATTCAGGAGTTAAAAAGTTTAGAAGTTTATTTTTAAAACTAGTTTTATATCTTCAAATTATGTTTATAAGCATAAGATCTATCTATCTATCTATCTATCTATCTATCTATCTATCTATCTATCTATCTATCTATCTATATGGACTTAATTATGAACACTACTAAGATGTCTGTAAAGGTTACAGGAAAAGCTTATTCAGGATTGATAAAAAATTATTTAAATTTTGTAATAACATGATGATCTCCAGATCAAAACACTACTATCCTTGAAAAAACATATTTGAATTAATGTGAAATATTGAGAAATCTATCAAGGTGCAACTAGTGGAGAAAGATAAATTATAATTAAATTGTCTTCTGACTCTCTTTCTACATGATAGCACAGGTTAATCCATGGATAAAGTCACAGAAGATTTTGGTGTGGTCATTCCATAGCTGATTTTACTGTGAAAACAATATTTTAATATTAAATAAACACATTAAGAGAATTAGTAACATCAACATAATTTTCTGTGTCTTTGTATAAACCCTAGTTTCCTAAGAGGGTATCGTAGGAGATGAGTTTAAAACACATATGGCAGGCTTATTTTTCGGTCTATTTATTATGAAGGTATTTATTCAAGTGGAACACAGAAGTCCTTCTAAACAGTTTTTTTTTTTTTTAAAGACAGGCAGGTAATTGATTCCAACTAGATAGTAACAAGTCCAGCAAAACCCTAGACACATGAGGCTTGCACCACTGCATTTGATTTGATGATTGTTTCTACTTGTAACCTCTGAACTATGACAATCTTCCTTAAGTCAACAAATGGTAGTTAAAATTAATGAGACTCCAAAGAAGTGCATGTTCAGCAGCTTAACTAACTTAAAATATAAGAATCAAATCCCAAATAAGAAACAGATGCTCATGTGTGCCTAGGGATGAATATATTAGGAATGTTGAAAACTCATCAAATCTTCTATAACTGTGTGAGACTGATAGATTAAAATAGATGAATATGACATCATCTTCACTCTGGAATAACCTCTCAGACATAATCTTATTCAAGTAGATGCTTTCTAAAATGGGCTTCCTTGAACACAGTATGAAATTCATTTAACAATTGAAACTTTATTATATATAAGTATTCTACAGATTCTAATGGCCATAACATTCTAGAATGTTATATCTAGGTTTTCTGGAATTTTGGGTATTAGTTGAGCCAAAGTTTGCCTTTATGTCATAGACTTTTGACCTTCAAAACCTTTTCATGTTTCTATAAGTGACACCCATCTTTCAACTGTAGTTAATTTTCTGAATTTATCTTGGAGTTTATGTGTGGACCAAGAATGATTTAAATAGAAAGCCAAATTCAAATGGCTTAATTTGTTAAAATGAGGAGCTACCATTACATCAACCTACTTACCTCTCTATATTTTAAAAAAGCTTATAAAAAGTAAGTAAATGAATGATGATAAATTAATTACAGCAATTAAAAATATATAGTATGCGTATCTTTCATAAGACACATTATACCTTTCATTTTTAAAGGTAGATATTTGGATATTAAATTAAAAAATGTTCTGTCCTGAAAAAGTAGCATTATTTTTTCATTGCTATTAAGATATCATACTCTAAAATAAATATTCTGCCAAGTGGTTTTTTTGTAAAATTGGTATGCTGATAATACGCTAGGAAGAACAGTAACTGTAAAAAATACTAACTCCTGTATGTGGATAACATGAAGTACATTCTTGTTCAAGCTCACCTTGCTTTATCAAAGTCTTCATCATTGTCTAGTAGAAAATGCAGAGGATTTATCAACTAGAATATGTTATTTATACCTTTGCCATTAATATCAATATCAAATTAGTGACCACATAAGATAGAGTCAACCCTCTTTAATTGAAAGCAACTCCTTTAACAGTCTAACTTATTTGTTTTGTTGTCTGTTTCAGGAGGTCATTGTGCCCAACTTGCTATACTTATGTTCTGCTCCTGTGATCCTGCATATTTTGCCAACCAAATCTCCTTTTTGGAAGCCCCCTACTACTGTGCTATAAAAGCCTTGACTTCCTCATATCCAATGTGACCTCTCAAACCCCCACCTTAGGAAGAGAGAGCTCATATACAGGAACAAAAACATTCCTTTAATTTGCCCATGATTACTCGGGTCAGTGGGTGGTCTTTCTCCTCCCCTTTTTGGGATTAACAGAAACTACACTTAAACTCCTCAAGGTTCCCACAGACTTCTAATCAGTATTGCAGATTTTTATTCTGTTTAATTAATGATGATGATTATACAAGTATTTATGTTTTCCTATTTTAATTAAAATAGTTTCTTAGGAAGTAGATCTTGGTCATGTTAATATTTTTGTGAAAGCTTTGCATTCAGTGTAGTAATGTTTAAATCCATCTAAAAGAAACTTAATCATAGGCTTAACAATTTTTCCAGTTATGTTAATAAGGTATTTTTAAAGAGATCGATGGATGAAAATCTGATAAACAATGTGCTGCTAAGCTGGGTGCTTGATGATTTTAATACCATTCAAACATAGCCATGAATTTTTAATGAATGTGAATCCATATTTCCAATTATTCATTAAAATTCATTGTTAGATGCTATGCACGTGCAATGGCATGAATACAGAATGAAAATGAAGACACATGATGTTAAATCTTCAGACACTTTTCTCTAGTGATACCAGAGTTCATAATCATAAATACTTTATAAAGTCTTTTCCCTCACTGTTCATTGTTCTTTAAAATTAATTATGTATATCCACACATTAATTATGTGGTCAAAACAATGTAATTAAAAAGCAAAAATTTTCAAGATTTTTAAAATAATAATAAAAAAACATACCATGAAGAGCATTCAGGAGGTAAACCAACAGTTGTATTTTTTTTAACTGTGGAACTTTAAGGTAAAAAAAGTCATATAACTTGGGCTTCATAAATTTAAAACTTTGTCAAAGAGGGTGCTTATGTTTCATAAGTACATCTATATGTAATTTGCATTTTTCTTTCACATTTTGAACAATTTCCAGTTTTTATTGAAAAATTCATACAATATATTCTGATCAAATTCTTCCCTCCTCAGCCTCTCCTACATTGTTCTATGTTTGCCCCCTCCTCAAGCCACCAAACTCCACACTCTGCCTTTCTCTTTCTCTGTTGAAAGCAAACAATAAACATAAAAATAATAAAACAGGAAAAATACAGTCACACACACACACACAACCTCATAAGAGCACAAATAAGAAACTAATAATATACAAGGAAAAAAGTCAGTAAGAAAAAACGAGCCCAAGCAAAGTAATGCTACACAAAAGTTCTAGAAAATATGATTTAATACATTTTGTGTTGGCAAGCAATATATGCATTGTTCATAGGCTTTTCACTGGAGCATAGGGAAGTATCCATTGCAATATTCTCATTAAAGAATGATTCTCTTTCCTTCAGTACTGCCACTGACTTATCAGATGAGGTGGGTCCTGCAAATCATCTACCAAATCCAGAGAAAAATTAAGTAGTTTGAGCTTGGATATATTTACTGCTAATAATTGCAGGTACTTTGAAGTTGTATTTACAATAACCATGTTATATCTACAAGACTGAATTTCACAGATGGTTGCCCCATACTCTAGCTTTCGTATTTTACCTGCCTTATCTTCTGTGATTCTTCCTGAGCCTTCATGATGTTGAACAGGATAGTACAGATGTCCCACCTATTACAAGTACTCATTCTTAGCATTCTGATGAGGTATGTCTACTGCAAAAAGAAATTACCCTGAACAAGCAGCCTATCTTTATTTGTACAAACATAAATATAAAGAAGGAACTTTGCCAGCATACCCATTTAAAAAAGCAAATAAACAAAATAACACATTCTTCTAGTTAGGACCTCTGTCCTTTATAAACACAAGATTAAGTACCAAGTACCATTTATGAAACACCCTTGTGGAGGAGGTCTCAAATCCAACCATCAAGCAGTTAGTTACCCCGTAAAAATCATGTCTTTCATAGACTGTAGTCAGAGCTTGACTTGCTTGGTTCAAGAATGATGTTTCTATGTCTAACAGCCAAAGTTTCTAGTGTCTTTAGCAATGGGATCTTATGTAGATATTGTTGATAACCAAAGGCAATAGCCGTATCAAAATGAAAGGTGTTCTGGAGTCCTTTTGTGGTTTCCTAACCAATAAGTAGAGACAGTATATTATGTCTTGTATTTCATGGCATGATTTTGCCATGATTGTGTATTTCAATTTCTTAACTGGTTTCTTTCTTT
>NW_004949100.1:4235717-4237213 GCF_000317375.1 Microtus ochrogaster | reverse complement strand
ACTGTAGCTCTGTAATAAAGTTTGAAGTCAGGGATGGTAATGCCTCCAGAAGATCCTTTATTGTGTAGGATTGTTTTGGCTATCCTAGGTTTTTTGTTTTTCCATATAAAGTTGATTATCGTCCTCTCAAGATCTGTGAAGAATTTTGATTGGACCTTGAACTGGTTTCTTTTTATATTTATTTTACCCTAGACTGCAGTTAATAGCATAATTTCTCTTTTGTCTTAAACTCATATTGTGATTATTATCCTCATTTCTTTATACTTCAATAATTTCTCATTATTTCTATTATTATCTACTTAAATTTTGAAATACATTCTTCCCAGTACACTGTATTCTGTAATAACACCAAGCTACTTTTCAGTCACTGTATCCAGTTATTTAAACATTCTCTTTGTTCTATGCTAGTTTCCTTTTGTCTGCCTGACAGATATTCCCAGGTGCAAAACAAAGAGACTGGCTTCAACCATATTCTGAGACTTCACTTTTATAGAATCAACAAATTGTCTTCAGGTCAAACAACTAATTATCAGATTCTAGCACATATCTAAACATTGTTTGTACATTGTACACAATATGAATATTGCATCTAAGTATACTAGGTGCAAACTCTTAGCACATGACTATTTTAAAAGTAAACTAAACCAAAGGTATTGCAGATATGTGCTTTTGGAACCTAATATCTTTGTACTTTATGCACATTAATAACCACTAAGTCACAGTCAACTATTAAAACATTTTTACTTAAAACATTGAGTAGTCACATATTCTGTCCTTTTATTTGGTTCTTTCTGGGAATATAATCTTTATTGGTTTGTGTGACTACTTAACTGCCTTTGAAGTCCTAAGTTTTTATTTGGATTGACCAATAACTTGCTTTTCTAATATTTCAATTATTTCTCTTAACAGCTGTATTAGTATGTAGGAATATCATCAACCACATTTATCCAGTTCTACAACCTGTTGTTTTCCATTTCATTATTGCTTACATAAATTGGTAATGTAAATAAAAAATTATGTATTTTATATCTAATGCATATTATAGAAAACTGCTAATGCCACTTTTCTGACTTGTGAGAAATACAGAAAAATATAAATTGATATGTAGAAATATTTACAATTTTACTGTAATTATCATATTCATTTTCAGGTACATTATAAAGTTCACAAACTTGTTTTATCATCATGCAAAACAGCCTGCAAATTTCTACAACCTAATATTATGTGATCCAAATATATAACACAGAAAAATTTAAAGGACATCAATTATTTTAGCTATGATATTAATAAGACTTAAAAACTAATTAAATATAATTTGGAAAGGGGAAATAAATGACTAATAGAAATGATATTTATGGGTAATGTTTACTGCTCTGATAGTTTCCTAAGAAAGGATGTTGGTTAGGGTTTTCTAGAGCTTTACATATTGGAAGAGGGCAGTTGTAGGAGGCCAATATACTGGTATACGGATGACAAGATTGCACATAACTGAATTT
>NW_004949100.1:4211905-4235587 GCF_000317375.1 Microtus ochrogaster | reverse complement strand
ATTAGACTTTTTATTCCTGTGAAGAAATACCATGTTCACAGCAACACTTATAAATGAATTCTTTAATTGATGCTGTGGCTTACAGTATCAGGGGTTCAGTCCATTATCCTCATAGTTAATCATGTGATATACTGGTTGGCATGGTGTTGGAGAGCTATAACTTGTAGGCAACAGTATGTTAACTGTGATGGGGGGAGGTATATTGGGCGTATATGTGACTTCAAAGCCCACCTACAAAGTGATGTACTTCCTCTGAGGAGACCACACGTACTCCAACAAGACCGCACCTTCTAATCATGCCACTCCCTTTGGAGCAATTTTCCTTCAATCCACCACACATATCATTAATTTTAATCATGAATGAATTTTAAAAGATGAGTTTTAGACTTTTCCTCCATACCTAGATTACATCATTTCACATACGAAAAAAAAAAAAGTATACTTTTCTGGAATTAAAAGCAAATGTGCTTTAATGTCATCACTGGAAATGGCAAGGCTTTCTCAGTCTAAAAGTCAATGTAAAACTTTGATTATTCTTCATTTCTACAGAATGTAATTTGCACATTGTCTTTTGTGATTTCTTACTCCCACAGCAAACTGTACTGCCATCTCTTCTTTGCCCAGCAGCAAATTTCGTTATTCTGCATTAAAAATGTTTCCCATGTCAACATTTTCTTCGTCATTTTAAACTCATGTGGAAGTCATTTTATTTGGCCTTTTGCAGCAAGAAAGCTAAACTTATTGTCATCATGTAGGTTTGTTCATGATGGCACCTGGATTACCATATCTCAATACTTGGTTGGTGCTATTGAAAAGACAAAGGCCGAAGAAGAAAACAGTCCACTGATCTGAGCATGCATGCAGATACTGGACAACCATGATTTCAGCACTGTGATGTGGTAGTCATGACAGAGTATCTTCAAAAAGCATCTTGAGTGAAACTGTTGTTTTCTCTGAGTGTTCCCATATCTGCTTCAATGCCAGAGTACAAAGGATTGCTGTCTCAAGCACATCTCGGAGCAATGCAACAATTAGACAGAATCTCACAGAAGTTGCTCATTGTTAAGCAGAGATGTGGCCAATTCTAATAAGCATTAAGTTCCTGGAATGGTTCCACATATTTACCGTAAATGTAGGTGTTTACAGGTTCACATCAGTTTAGGGAAACAATTTAACCATAAGGTACTTTTCCCTGTGGACAAAGGTAGGTCTAGTGAGATATACATTTATGCACTCATCTGATGGTACATTCTGTTTTAGAGCCAAGAAATTAGATCCACATCCTGGGGAAGTGCCCAGCGAGAACTCATCACTGTTTTCATGACAATAAAATTTCTGAAGCTAAACATTTTCCAGATTTTTCTTGAGTTTATATTTAATATTTAAGTGGACTGATCCATACCACATATATACACATTCATTCAAATACACACACAAAAATAAATATATAAAATACCAAAAACTCTTGCAGCATTTGTTAATATGATTTTCCACAATGTTTCTAAAATATTCCAACTTAGAATAACTATTTGTATTTTCCATTAATAACACAACTAATAATTGTTGATGAAGGATTTTCCTTGATATGCTGTGAATATGTTTTATTACCATTGGTTAATAAAGAAACTGCTTTGACCTATGGCAGGGCAGAAAAAACTCAAGCAGAAAATCCAAACGAAAATATGTAGCGAGAATAGGCAGAGTTAAAGGGATGTATGCGTTATAGCTACTGAAGAAGAAAGATGCCAGAACCTGATAGGCCACAGCCTCGTGATTATACACAGAATAATAGAAATGGGTTAATTTAAGATGTACAGACTAGTTAGGAATGCACCTAAGCTATTGACAGTTTTGTAGTTAATATAGTTTCAGGTCTGGGCAGTCGGGAAATGAATAAACAGTCCCTGTTTGCAAATTGTACTCAAAATGTTGATTCTGTCACTGTTTAGTTTTGTTAACGTTAGTACCTCACAGCGAAATGTTATCATTAGGTATAGCATCAACATACTGTAACCTTAGTTATAAAAATGTCTATATGTATAATGAATCTACTCAGAAAACCCCCACTGCACACAAAGCAGAGATCGATCCATCATGAGGAGACTAAAAGCTTCTCTTACATAGATAAATGAATAATTGTTAATCAAGCTCTTTTTTCATATTTAGATATTCTCTACATATGTGTTTTCTTCATTATGTCCTCAGAGCAGTCTTGATTGGTGAATCTTTGAAACGTTTTTAAAATTAAACTTCCGTTTTATTTATTATTTGTATCTTTCAATTGTATATATGAATCCCATTTATTTCCTAGCCTTTCATATCTATTCTCTGTACTTTCAACCTGCTCCCCACGCACACAAAATAAAATTTAAAAGATCAAAAAACAAAGAAAAAATCTTGTCATGGAAGCTGCAGTGTGAGATACGAGTCACATATAAACGCTTTTATCTATATATCTTTATGTGTAAGTGTTCATTGCAAAGACACTTTGGTCTGTTTCAAGACCTCTGGTTTCTGCTGCCCCATCAATGCTGGATCCTCTCTGGAACCCCTCTTGAGTATCCTGTTGTTGCTCTGCATCATTCTGTGTCTGCAGGACCAACCCCTTCTCGTGCTCCAGCAGATCAGAGTGGATGTTGTGGTGGGCCTGGGTAGTTGCAGGGTTGATCAACCTGCCAACTCTCTCATGTCATCACAGCCAGGGTGAGCTCTCCAGCCTTTCCCTGGCTAGGTCACCTCTGGCACCTCTGAGGAAGGTGTGTGTCCAGTTCTCCTGCTTTCACACCCTCGGGGTCAGTTGTATTATGTTACCCAGGGGAGGTCTAGGGACCACTCTCCTGAGTGCTGAAGCAGATAAGGGGCAGGCACTATCTCTAGCTTCTATGACCTCAGGGCCAGCTCTCACATGCCACAGACAGTGAGGGAAGAAGATGGCGCATCCTTGTCCCACCCACACCAACCTATGGCAGATGAGGAGCCGGGCCAGATCTCTCATGCTCTTGTTCTTTGGGAGGATCAGAAGCTACCCAGGCAAAGTGCAGAGGCTGTTTTCTTCAGTACAGCAGCTGGTAAGCGGAGAATCAACTCCCTCATTCGTCACAGGAGGCAGGGGCAGTGGGGAGGGCATCTTTCCCTCACCCTCACCCTCACTACCACCACCATCTGGCAGATGGGGTGGTGTGGCTAGCTATTCCGATCTCATACCCTGAAGTTTAGTCACACCGGCCTCAGGAGTAGACAGAAACTGGGCAGGGGCATCACTCCTCAAACCATGCCACCATGTAGAAGAGGGGCAGAGACAGATATATCACGCTCATGTTCTCGGACGGGTTCACCTGTCCCTTCGTTAATATGGCCAGCTCTGCTGTGCTGCTTAGATAGCTGAAAAGACCCGCTTTCTGGAGCATGGCTGTTGGTAAAGGCGAGGGTCAACTGGAAGCAGTAGGGGTCCGGGGGGGGGCATCTTTTCCCCACCCCCACCACCACACCACAAACTAGGAGGTGGTACCAGCTACACTCCCTCACACTCATGCCCTCAGGGTTGGCTTTGTCACTCCCCCTATCTACAGGGTTCACTCTGCTGTGCTGCCCAGGTGAAGCACAGGGCCCTTTTGCTCAAGTGCTGCAGCTGGTGAGGGTTGAGTCAGGTACCCCACCTGCTACAGGGGTTGAGGGGTGAGGATAGGAGGGCATCTTTCTTACCTACGCTACCACAAGGGAGATGAAACGTCCTCGAAACTACGCTCCCATTCTTACCCTCTTAGGGCAAGTTCTCCTGGGTAGGACTGTGCTTTCTCTGTGAACAGGGTTTATTCTGTTGTGTTGCCCAGGTGAGGTGAAGGACCCTCTCTTTTAAGTGCTTCAGTGGATGAGGGGCAAGAACAGTTCTCTCTAGTCTTGCTGCCAGTGATGGGCCAGGGCCAACCCTGTACGGTCCTATCCTCTCGGCCTTTGCTGGTATGGCCTTGAACATCAACACAGACCTTGGCTAAATCAGGGCTACCACCCCAGACAGGAGCCCCAGCCTCAGCCTGGGTTGACATCACCATGGGCCTGAGTCGGAATCAATCCATCCACCTCAGCCCACTCCTCAACGCTTTTACCTCTTCAGATACGCCCCTGTCTACAATACATGAGTCATTCTGCTTCTCTCTCTCTCTCTCTCTCTCTCTCTCTCTCTCTCTCTCTCTCTCTCTCTTTCATAGCTACACATTTGCTCACCATAATTTAGCCCATCTACCCAGTGCAGCAATGCACTGTGGGTGGAACAGTGTTTTCTCTTCAGAGCCTGAGGTACACCACCCCAGGCCTGCATGTGGGTCTCTCTGTCTTGGTCAGTGTGTCATGGCACTGGAAAGGAACACACTCTTCCCCAGTGCCAGAATAGTATTTTTTTAATCTGTATTAAAATCAACATATTTGATTTATGATTTTGATGAACATAGTCATTTTTGATGGATGCATTTAGGTCTCTGCTCAAATTACAATGATGTTTTAAAGACAGTTTGGTTATTTTCTCTTCTGAAAGCATGTACCTGCAGGCAGAACTTGTCTCCTTTTCTCACTTGCTAATGTCTTCTCTCTTTCTTGTCTTCTGTGTTCTATTTCACTCTTTGCTATGTCTCCCACGGTAATGTCTTGCAGTATTCATAAGAGTTACGTGATTTCATTTATTTTATGTTCGGCTTTCATGGCTTTTCTTTCTCTTTCTCCATTAGCAATGTGTTGTTATTTCCTTAACAAATATGTTTTACCTTCTTTCCTAAGTCCAGGAAGCCTCAGAATTATTTCCTGTGTCCCATTTGTTCTTTGAGCTACTAAAAGTTGATTTCAATGTCTTGAAACACAGATGTTTTATTCTATGTATTTGTGCTTTCAATATCATTTGCAAGATAGTTCCTTCCACTTTACAGTGTCACATCTTTGTATTTCTTACCACTGAAGTCATTGAAGTGAGTCATATCAAAGTGCTAGAACAAAGGCCAACAAAGCCTGAAGATAAGGTTAAAAAGATATTATTTGCAAATAAAGCCTTCAAAGCATAGAGGAATTTTATCATAGCAAGTTTGTAATAATCTAACTTTTATGTATTCTAGAAAAAAATTATCTCACCATAATCTATTTGAATTGCAGAACTTAAGAGACTTTGGTAGCACAATTTTTAATTGTTCTTAATAATAAAATCTCAGAGTCAGATATTAGGATGTGACAGCTGAAGGATCAGAGAAGCAGAGCATCCAGCCACTAGTGAGTTCTTACCTCTGCCAATGCTCAGACCCAAGGGGAGATCCTGTCTTTACGAATCCTCAGACTGCATGCTCAGACTGAATCCTCAGACTGCATGCTCAGACTGAATCCTCAGACTGCATGCTCAGACTGAATCCTCAGACTGCATGCTCAGACTGAATGCTCAGACTGCATATGAGCTCCTGTCTTTTCCAACCTTACATTTATCTCTCTGCCCAGCCATATCATTCCTGTCTCAACTTCTCTAGTGCTGGGATTAAAGGCCTGTGACTACCAAGTACTGGGATTAAAGATGTCAGTCACCATCCTGTGGCTGTGTTTCTCTTTGAGACTGGATCAATCTAGCTTAGCCCAGAGTGGCCTTGAAATCATTGAGCTCCACCTGCCTCTGTCTCCCTAGTGCTGGGATTAAAGATGTGTGACACCACTGCCTGACCTCTGTGCTGTGGCTAATTAGTGATTTCGCTCTGCACGCTGATTTTCAGGCAAACTTTATTAGATCAGACACAAAATATCATTACAATTCTTGTTCTAGAATTTTATTTTTGTTATTTTCTATTTATTTAACATATACTAAAGAAAAAGGAAAGTGATACCTCTCACCTTCATTTTCCAAGCTCATGTAAAATACTTGTTCATTAATTCTAATTGTCTTCAATTGACCAGGATATTAATTAAAAATAATTGGTGTCTATGACAGGGGAAATATACATAAGAAATAAAATATGGACAAGCTAAATATACCACATTCATGGCAGGGCTGATTTGCTGATACTAACATTAAGAGATAGATGAGAATTCCCTTCACAATTTTAAGTATTTTTATAATTCAGACAAGTAAAGTAATGAATAACATGCTGGACTAGTTGTCAATCATACATATGAAGTCCTTAATACTCCAAAGAAAACTTATATGTGTTTAATTTTTCTGTGTTTCAATTTTCTTAGCTGTGAATAAGCAACAATTTATGTATCTATTTCATAGTGTTTTTACAATTATTAAAATATGAGTTCTTAATTATTTATAGCCATAACTGTGATAATTATATATGATTTTTGAGACAGAGTTTCTTTGTGTAGGCCTGGCTGTCCTGGAACTTGTTCTGTAGTCCTGGCTGGACTCAAACTCATAGTGATCTGCCTGCCTCTGCTTCCCAAGTGCTGAGATTAGAGGTATGCACCACCATCACCTAACTTTTCATTGATATTTTCATAGTAACAAAAGCAAATAAGTTGCACCAAAGAAAGGAACATGATAAAGAGATAGGAAAAACAGAAGATTGTGATATCAGTGTCTTAGTTAGGTTTTTTTATAGCTGTGAAGGAACACAATGACCACAGTAACACGTGTAATGAAAACCATTATTTTATGAGGCTCATTTAGAGTTTACAGGGTTCAGCCAACATCATCATCATCATGGGAAGCAGACATACCTTGTACTGAAGCAGCTTGAAGTCCAACATCTTGCAGGCAACAGGAAGTCAACTGACTCACTGGGCAATCTCCTGAGCATAGGAAACTTCAAAGCCTGGGACCACAAAGTCATACTTTCTCCAACAAAACCATACCCACTCCAACAAAGCTAAATCTTAATAGTGCCACTCCCTATAAGATTATGGGGGTCAGTTACATTCAAACTACTATGGCAAGTAAGGAAGAAAGGAATATGCAAAAGTCTAACTAGGACTGTGCTGTTCAACTGGTCTAGACTCAAAATATTTGCTCACATTTCTATAAGACAGAGCTTTGTGATAAATAGAATAATGAAGACTAGTTAAATAAGCATGTAGAGTTCCAGACATAAAAAATTAGGATGAATTGGAATGTATTAAAGAATGACATTTAACAACCTGTTGATCAAAATAGGGGTTGAAATGACAGGAGAAAAACCACAAATTACTGATTAAAACTATTCTGAATGGATAGAGGAAAGGTTTCTATGAGGTTAAGTGGCCAAACATTTATTCCAGGCTTCCATGATGTGTTAAATGAAAAAAAATCTAGAGCACAAGATTCTCAAAGAAAGCCCTTGAGTGTGAAGGTAGCAGCCCAGCTCAGCGCTCTATTTTTTTTCCAGGTTGTGTCCATTCTTCAGGTAGGAGCCTACAAAAGCTTTCCCTTCTTAACGGGTTTTTGATTGGTGCTGATAAAGAGAGGAACACCAGAATACTGCAGGAAGACCTGACCTAGGGTTTCTATTGCTGTGTAGAGACACCATGACAATTCAGCTCTTATGTAGGAAACCGTTGGATTGGGGCTGGTTTACAGTTTAGAGGTTTAGTGAATTATCCTCAGGGTGGGAAGCATGAGAGCACACAGACAGACACCAATAGGTAAAATTCCATAAGCAGAAGCAAGAGAAATAGCCACTGGGCTTGACATTAGAATCTGATATCTCAAAGTCCACCCCCAGCGACACATT
This sequence comes from Microtus ochrogaster, assembly GCF_000317375.1. NCBI lineage: Eukaryota > Metazoa > Chordata > Mammalia > Rodentia > Cricetidae > Microtus > Microtus ochrogaster. The sequence goes on along the minus strand of NW_004949100.1, from coordinate 4,227,917 downwards.
TCCTTCAAACAGACCAGGCCTATGTCAATAAAACCAATCCCCATGGGCCTATTGTGGTCATTTTTGTTCCAACTACCACAAGGCCTCTTTTTAGTATTAGCTTGGATCTTTCTTGTGCTTTTCTCATGGGCTCTGTGATCAAGGCCACTATTACCAGCTATAATAATGTATTCCAAGCCCAGTTTGTTTGCACAATGTATATTAATCCTTTACTCTCTTCACCTGCAACTTTAGTGCACCATTTGCTAGGTCCTGGGACATTCAAATGCCAACCTGAGATTCAAAGTTCTACCATGTTATCCTCAGACATACACAGCAAGGCAACTCAGTGTGTTCAATGCCTCTCATCATCCCTTATTGTGTTCCTCTTTGCCTCTGTCTTTTACTTTCTTCATGTAATGATTATTTCGCAACAGCATTAAGCTTAAGGAAAAATTAGATTAATAAATACAGAAATTCCTTTATGCATCACTCATTCATATAATCAACTTATCCTAATTAATTGTATGACATATTTATTGTGACTGATTTGTCAATATTACATATTAATATTGGTGCATGCTGTAGTGTACACATTCTATGTGCTATGTATTCCATGGGGTGTTTTTTCTCACATTTCTTATATTTTTCATACAAAAATATTGTATAGAAATCAGCAGAGGCTAGGATGCTGGCAAACAGGTAGTAAATCAAGAAAGGGTGGTCTCATAGAGCTTAAAACAGAGAAGATGACATAAATTAAACCACATAACATATTACATGTTAGGCAATTATTTATATTTTAAGAGGAGAATGAAACAGAGTAACAAGGGAATTGCAGCACCTCATGAGTGCTTGTTCAGAAAATAATTGGAGTCGGGGAGTTGGGTTTTGTGACTTGTAAGAACAGAATCGAAAATGTGAAGCTGTTCGAGAAGCCGCTATACTGTCAGAGAGAATACCTTAGCCGAGAGTGAACTAGAAAAACATTCCTTGCATCTAAATCTGTTTTATACAGAGAACACTGTGGTGGGTTAAATGATGCTGCCTCCCTCCCCTTAGGTTCATGTCAACTTAGTCATCAGGAAGTGGCAGCCAGGTTCAGGTGTTCTATTCCTACTGCCTGAGGCTCTAGATGTAGGACTCTCAGTGATTACTCCTTTACCACGTCTGTGTGTATGCTACCATTTTCTGCCCACCACCTCATTATGACACTGAACTAAGTCTCTGAAACTGTAAGCAAACCCCAATTAAATGCTTCATTTATAAGAGTTGCTGTGATTATGCTGATGCCTAGCAGCACTAGAACAATTAGATACGAATGTGATTAACTGAAAATTCAATGGACTGACAAATTTCAAAAGCAAGATATTAAAATAGTTGGTCTTTCCTTCAGCAAAGTATTTATTTAACCATAAATATTCTTACAGTTTAATGTTAGACCTTTTAGGTAAGTTTTCTTCATAATATTTTGATTGGTTATTTGGGAATTTCATATCATGGACACTCAACACACTCATTTCTCAGCCCTGCTCCCTGAACCTTGAGACCCTTCTCAATTAAAAAGAAGGGGTGGGGGGAACGTCTATTTGTGCTGGTCATATACTTACTGGAGCATGCTCAAACTCCCAGTGGACAGTCCCTTAAGGAAAACTGAGTCCTTCTTCACCCACACCCCTGCCAAAAGCCATCAATCATGTTGAGCTACTCTTCAGCACCATTATCATAGTCATGAGAGTTCTATTAGTTGATTTTCTATCTAGGGTGTTAGTTGTTTGGACTGGTGGAAAGGTACCGATGCTTATGGGCTATACTGTCACTGAAGGCCATGTTGGTATGAGTGGTCTGAATTGCCACCTGAGACAATCTTGATGCCCTTGCCTTGTGTCACCACTTAGGACTATGATGGGTTCCATGATGACTGCAGAAGCAAATGGCCGTGTTGATGCCCGTGGGAGACCATATTGAGGTCCATGTGCATGTGCTGACTCAGGAGACCATGTGAATGTCTGAGGTTCAGGCTGTGTTCAGAAACCATGTAGAAATCTCCATTTGCTGCTCCCTCTGCCAAGGAAGCTCCTTTTGCCATGGTATTCATGACTGCAGACTCACAGTTGAGAAAGAGGGACCTACGGAAATATTTTATTTGCTGACTAATTTAGAAACTCCAATTTGAATATACTTAAAATTCATTAACGTAGAAAAGAAATACCTTCTAAATTGATAGTATATATTTAGAACTTTTAAATACACTGTTGTCTTTGGATGAAATAATATTTTATTGTTCTAGATTATGTCTCCTCCTTGGAGTGTACTTTCATTTAACTTTATATAGTAGTTATTCTTCCCTGATAGACTTTAGAGAAAAATATACAATTGTAGTTCAATTAATTTTATAATTCAATTATTTAGTTTTATAATTCAATTAAATTAATAATATCTCTCCAGTCCGTGGTATCTTAACAAGTTTTGCTTTATATTTCATGATCAAATACTGGATTATTATTATAATAATCATTGAGAAGATAAAAATGCAAAACTATTTGTCAATGTTATTAAAAATATAATTTTAAAATGCTTCTATGTTGTCAATAACAATTTTAAGTGTTAACTAAATTTATATCAAATAAAATAATTCCTATGGATATAAATGTAGTTTAATGTCAAATTAACTGCAAATCAATCCTTAGACAAGTCAATATGCAAAGGATTTCTTTCAGAGTTACCTTCTAAAACATACAGAGGTACTCTCATAAAACATATAAGTAATATTATACAGACTGAGCAAGTTTTAGTTCCGTATTTAGAAAGATATATGTTTGTATAAAGATATGTACATAAGTACATGCATGGTATGAAAAAATAGCGAGAAAAAGAAGTCATGAATTTGAAAGAAAGCAAGGATGAGGTATGTGGGAGTATTTGGAGGGAGAGAAGGGAAGGAAGAATGATGTAAGTGTATACTATCTCAAAAAATAAAAAAAGTAGCAAAAAGACAGAAATAAAATGTGTATTGAACATAACCACCATGAACACAATTCAGTTTACTTTCAGTTCTTTTATTAATTCATAAAAATTAATGTTTTCATTGTATTATTTTTACAAAATAGGTGATATTATGAAATTGTGTGAACATTCATGGACTCCTAACATTCTGTCTCCAGTATGTATTTGCAATAAAAGCTTTGAATGTTCTTTGTTTGAAACCTACAAGCACTCTATCATTAGCCTGACCAAATGATTATTATTAACACACTTTCTGGGTTTGCTGCTTATGATTCTAATGGCTCTAATATCATTTGCAAATTTCAATCTGCAATTGAAATAATTGGCAAGTTTTAGACATGGGCAAAACAGGTAATTTTTCTATTGTGGAACCAATGTACCTCTAGACTTTTCTGCAGGCTTTTCTGAGGAATCTATACTTCTCCCACTCCATACAGATAATCGATGATTACACCAGTAGGGAACACAGGATTATGTGGGCAGAATGAAATATTTTCTTTCCTTTGTAGGATCATAAGGTCTGAAACAATAGCCCGAGGAACAGAGATTCCCCACAAAAGAGACTCTACCCTCAAAGGCAAGGACTGAAAGTCAGGGAAGAGTGAGCGATGCCATGGTGTTAGGTCCTGGCAGGAAGTGAGCCAAGAATGAGCCAATGTTGGATATTTAGTCTTCTGTTCCTTTCGAGTCTTTTCTATCCCTTCAGGTGATGTGTTCTTCGTTTGGATTTTGATTCATGTAAACATTGTAATTATTGCTAAATAAAATACGTTTTTAAATTTATATTTTCTGAATATTTGTCAAAATCCCTGAATATGAAAAAAAATACCATGTTTTCTCATGACAACAGAGGAACTCCTACCAATTTCCCAAAAGTATAGGGACAGCATACTGATTTTTTGTAGATATAGTTTATATATTTTTTTTCTAATATTGCTGCCACTACCAAATATGAAACACATAAAATCTTTTTCATTTTACACTTGAACCAGAAACCCAACACTAAATCATTGAGAGAAGTCGAACCAACCATGGGACTGCATTTAGGTTTTCTGTTGGTTTGTAAACCAGACTTTTGTAAATGGCTTCTCTTCAGTATCACTTACTTCCTCGTGTGAAAGTACACTTCAGGGCTGTGCCACATTGATTGGCAATTAGAATGTAGCGCAGAAATCATGCCGTAATTATCTGCTGTTGGCAACACGATTTCTTAACTTGCGTGAGTCCTGAAGAGATTCATTTGTACGTTTAGCATATAGCTGAAAGGAAAACCACGGAGCTAGGCTATTACTGAGCCAAATGAAAAGATGCCATTGACTACAGAAATAAAAATTTTGACTTAATTCCATAGTGTGGTCTGACTTATCTTCAGTAATGACTTACTTATCAGGAGAGTTTATGGAAGAGCATGCTTCTCCCAGGACACAAGCGAGGCGCCATCCATGGGTCAGGCCTTCGGCATACTGACTCTCCATTTCACTGTCAATCATCCCCAAGCTGGACCAGCAGAGGCTGAGAAGGAGTCCTCGTAGTCAATGCTGCTGTGAAAACTGGCAATTTCACCACTTAGGAAAACAGTTCAACAAAATGGGGTATTGTTCACCTTGCCATAAAACAGTATTCTCTTTACATTTTGATCTCTAGAAAGATGTTAATCCTATACTGTATGGAATAAAAATCAATGACTGAATATATGAAATAATTTTGTAGTCAATTCTACTAAATTTTGTAAATAACTATCCAATAACTAATGAGACTTACTAGACTTTGAAACACTGAACAGAAATTTCCTGAAATTAAAATGTACATAAGACAGACACAAATGTCTACTACTCTTAACACATGTTTATTCTTGAAGGAGATGTGAAAGAAAAATTATAGAATAAATACCAATTTTTGTCATTAATGAAAGTATTTATTTTTACATGACATTATCCAAATTATGTATATGTGTGTGTGATATATGTAGTTAAATCTGTAGTTCTAATAAAACTGGAAATGTAAAGGCTAGGGTGAAAACCTGTGAGCTCACAGAGTTAGAAAAGCAGTTTGCTAACATTCCCAGATACCTCATTGTTTTCACACTGACCCAACTGAAATACCCAAGCTATGCTAGTCCCTACTACTTGCCATCTACTAGTTGCTAACCCCGACTCTAAAAACCCAGGTTAACTTTATTTAATTAATACAAATGTGTCTTTATACAGTTAAACAAATGCAGCATAAACAAATGTAGCCTGTCTTTGTCTAGTTAAATATTCCCACAACTCTCACAGCTAACCACTGGCAACATACTTCCTCTAACAGAGTAATACCGACTAATCTTCCCCAAAGAGTGCCATTACCTATTGATCTAGTGTCCTAATATCTACATCCTTGGGGAGGGGGGTCATTCTTATTTAAAGTATAATAATGGTCAAAGAGAAAAAAATTAAAGTTATCTATTTATGCTCATCCTAAAGAATATTTTTATTTTAAAGGGTTACCTAAAGGATTAAAATCTGTAGGATATATTTCTGGATGCCTGATAATTAAATACACACATACACATACACATACACACACACACACACACACACACACAGCAAAAACATACAAAGAAACAAGCCTGTAAACCATATAAGAAATTTGATGCCAAGGATATTCCAACTGGATCAAAATTAGGAGACAAGAAAGGGCTATTTATTTTGCATTTCCTATTGAAAGAGTGGCAGCATCAAAAACAGTCTTCCATTTGTATGAAACATTCATCATATCATCATTCATCCATCTTGCAACACATCAACTCTAGTCAAGAGGAGTTCAAAACAGTAGTTATAGTTATGAAGAGATATTTAGATATGAAGAGAAGGGAAAGAGAAAAAAAAGAACAGATTTTTTTTCCCATCTGCAGTCTCCTTAGATTTGAGGTTAGAGTAGGAATTGGGAAGAAATTTTAAACTAAATTAAATATAATGTTTTCATACTAGTAAAAAAAGATCTATTGAATTATTGAAATGAATTCTACTTGTGATTGACAGTGACTGGAAAAGATGAAACCTGCATACATTTCACTGAAGAGCAAGAAGAAAAAAAAAATCCAGAACTGAATTGTTTCATGCAAAAATAAAACTGCTGTGTAATCCACCTTAACTAAGTGGGACTTGTTCAACATAGTCAAAAATTCAGTACATGAGGTGTCAAATGAGGGCCCAAAGCCTTAGCAACTTTCTGAGGGTGTACAGAAGGATGATGAATGGCAAATAAATTACGATGCTACTACCAAATTCAGGAACACAGTCTTTGACATGAGTTCAAATTACATCTCTGTTGGTACCCAAATTAAACCAAAAACTGCATCACATGCTTGAAGGTTTTAGGGAATATGTAAGTGTTCAGTTATGCAATGTCTTGAAGACTTAGAGGTGTGCTGTAATCCCCCCCAACACACACACATTTACTGTCCTTCATAGTAAATTCTAACCATCCATTTTTTCACCTTAGTCATCCACTCTTTTTCTACTTTATGGAATCTGGTTAAACTCCTTGATAATATTTTATATATGTGACATTGGTTTCTTCAATTTTAAATTCCTTTACAGGATCTCGTAGTTATCTAACAATTTCTTTATTTCAGCTACGTATAAAGAAAGCCACTGTGTTGTAGAAAAAGATAACCAAGCAACAAGCAGTCTCTCTCTTACTTTGAAAACAAAATTTGAGCATGAAGCAAGTCAATTTCTGTTTGTACATGTTGTTATTTTATATGTGCACAAGGGTGTTTATGGAGTGGGGGTACAATCACAGTATAATCATCAGAAGTTGGTTCTTTTTTTCACCATGTGTGCTTTTTGGCCATCAGCTTTGACATCAAGAACACTTACCCGCTGAAGATCCTACAAGCTCATGAAATTCTTTGTTTTTTTTTTTTTTTTTTTTTTTTTTTTTTTTGTTTTTTTTTTTTTTTTGGTTTTTTGAGACAGGGTTTCTCTGTAGTTTTGGAGCCTGTCCTGGAACTCCCTTGGTAGACCAGGCTGGCCTCGAACTCACAGAGATCCGCCTGCCTCTGCCTCCCAAGTGCTGGGATTACAGGCGTGTGCCACCACCGCCCGGCGAAATTCTTTGTTTTTAAATATTTATTTTAACATACTATTTGTGTGTGTGTGTGTGTTTGTGTTTGTATGTGTGTCCCAACCCTATAGGTAACCATGAAGGACAGAAAAGAGTGTTAGATTCCATGAAGCACTAGTTCAAGTGTTTTTGTGAGACACCCATCTTGGGTTTGGGGATTAGAACACACATCTTATATAAGAGGAGGAAAAGCACTTATCCGCCACAACATGTCTTTAACTCCAAGAAAATTACTAATACTAAATGTGAAGACACATCTAGGTTTTTTTGCTACTTATTTATTAAAAAAAAACATCTTTAATATCTTCTCAATGACAAGGGTTCCACCATACAGAGAGGATCGATGCATGATGTTTTAAGTAGATTAATTTGCTGGAAAGGTTCTATAGAGAAAAGGAGATCCTCAACATAATTGCCCATATGCTTTACACACATACAAAGCAACAAATTTGACTTGTTACTTGATATATAAACAAAGTAACTAATGCTAAAAAACAATGATAAGATAGAGAATGGGGAAATCAGGACATCCTTCTCTAGAAGGGTTAAGGGTTATTTCACTGGGAACATCACAGATATGGAGAAAATTGTTGTTGAATAAGAATCAGGGGCATTTTGAGTGAATTTATTGTCTGGATAAAAGCACTTATGGAAAAGAAAACGAAAGATTAAAAACTATGAGGAAATTGTTTAGATGGAGCAAGTGTACAAGGAGCCAGAAATGGCATTACATAATAGGAGGTATTTTAAAATATAGAAAGGCCAGACTATTTTAGGTCAAAATTAAGATATTAAAATTTATGTTAAGTAAAATTGTGACAACCATAGAAGGATTTCAAATTAGTGAGCAAAATGATCCATCAATGTCACTTTACCTCTTCATTTCTTACCACTATATCTGCAAGTGATTCTGTGTTCTATGTTACTGTAGACATTATCCACACAGTTCCAATAAATCCATTAATTTAAGCCATTGTCATTCCTTACATGAACTCTTCATTACACCAGACTTTCAAAACACCTATCAAATTTAAACTCCACCGAAGTACATTGATAGATTCCTACTTAGTGTCTGTCTTGTCAGTTAAAATAGAAGCTATTCTTTTCTTTAGATTTATATATGAAACTGTCTACTTTCAAGTTCTGTTTTATATTCTAAATTTATGGAGCAACCAACTTGAATTCTTCACAGTTCCATACCTATAATTCCAGTTGTCTTGTTTCTTTGCTTTGCTCATATCATTTCCTGTATTTCTACCACATCTTTATGCTTTAATTATGCTGATGGGAGATACATAAGTACATTTGATATGAAAATGATTAGACATTCTAAATGATAGAAAAACAAGTCACAGGGGCTGGAGAGATGACTCATCCATTAAAGGCTAGGCTCACAACCAAAATTATAAGGAACAAGTCACATAAAGGCAACCATATGTAATTTCAATAAATCAGCTTTATAAACTGTTTGACCCTTGGAAGTTTAAACTAGAGTGATGGAATAATGGGATACAGGTGATTTTCTTCATTTTTTTGAGTTTCAGATCACAAAATGAATATATTTTGTATATCATTGTGTCATTTCATACCTATAGTTAAATATACTATAATGAACACTTAAAGTTTTGTTAAGACAGTATTTGTGTTAATGTTATTAAAACAACAAAAATTAAAAAGAATAAGAAAAACATGCAGAAAATTCTGAAGAAAGCAGCTATAACCATAACATTGATGATGACAGTAAGGTTACTAATACAATGCATAAGACCGAGGTCATCACATTTTACTGTGGGAGGGTTACTTTATTCCTGCCATACAGACACTTATTATTAATTATAAATGTTCAACCGATAGCTTAAGTTTGTTGTTAACTAGTTCTTTCAACTTAAATTAACACATGATTCTTAACTATTCTTTTCTAATTGGAGGTACCTTTTCCTTTTCATCAGGGCATATTCATCTCCTAATTTCTCTGTGTCTGACTGGTCACCCCACCTTCCTTATTTCCAGTGTTCTTTCATTCTGCCTCTGCTACCTAAACTTTTTCTGCCTTGCTATTGTTCATTTAGTTATTTATTAAACCAATGAGAGCAATACATATTTAATTCACAGTATACTGTACATTAAATGTGTGGATGTCACATATTAATTATGTCACATCAAAGATGCATTTGTAATATATATATATATATATATATATATATTCTCTGCCTGTATACAGGTAAATGTAAACTATCATATTGCTCCTGGTAACCCAACCCAGGGTGTTTGCTAGAATAGTCTCTTAACTACTAAGAGACCCCCTAACAGCTACAGTAGTATTTTAGAAATAATATCTTAAGGTCTGTTTGTAATAAAATCTCTGCTGTGTTCAACAATATATTTCTTCACTTCCTCTTTCTTGTACCATAAAAAAAACTTCTTTAGATACATGTAAAAACTTTTAATTTGGAAAACTTCTAATTTTAAAGGAAATATGGAAGAAATGTACATCATTCAAGACAGAATACTTTCATAGTACTATAATTTAATATCTTTCAAAGTAAAGATACATGTTATGTGTAATTAATGGGCAAGTGATAAATACTTTTAGAGATACTGAGAGATAACTTCACAAAGGATTCCCAATGAGAATAATCATCTTTACTGTCACCTGGATCTGATTGGACAACACATAACTGACAGTGAAGTGCCCTGTGCAGCCGGTCTGTGGAGAGCTGCCTAAATTAAAGGCGAGGTAACTAAGGGGAAAACTTAGCTCTGAGTGTGGGTGTCATGATTCCAGAGTCCAGAGCTTCTCATGGAAGGCAGAAGAAAGGAGAAAAGAGAAAGCGTGTCTTCACAAATACGTGCTGCTTCCTGGCAGCCACAAGGTGTCATTTCTCTAACTCTGCCAACTCTTTTGGTTAATCTTAATTGTCAGCTTGATTAGATTGAGGCACACTTCAAATATTATTAAACAAACCTCTGGTTATGTTTGTGACTTAGTTACTAGAGGAGATTTATTATGGATGGAGGTATCAAGGTTGGCAGCAGTGTCCTGTAGGCTGAAGCCTAGATGACATATTAATTTAAATGAAAATAAATGTAAAAAAAGATTAATATCAAAACCTTCTATTTTATTATTTCCTTACTAGGTGGAGTGAGCAGTTTTTCTCTGCTACTCACGTTCTGAAAAGATGTTCAGTTTTAATTCAACTGAATTACTTTAAATGAATGTTAAAAATATAATTCCAAGAAAGCGTTCTAGTTTTCAGTAATCCTTGAACAGAAATTCTATGAGTATATTCTACCAGAAATCAACAAATTCAATTATAGTTAATGTTAAGGTTGTTTTCATTGTAAATTATAAATTGAAAGTTCTAAAACAACTTTAAAGTACAGTATGTACAAAATTTGAAAGATGAAATAGGTTTTTACTGCCTTCTAAATAGGCATACAGTAATAAAGAACTCTAACTTAAGTGATTCATTTTATATGCAATTGAGTACAATCATGTACATATACAATAACATATGTATAAATATATTTATGTGTAAGGCATTATTTACTTAAGAATAAAATACAAGACATTATTTACTTAAAAATATTTCCTTATTTTTATAGGCATCATAGAAAGTCTCTAATAGCTTTCTTTATTACTGATATAAAAATAATATGTTGAAGCTTTTCAAAATAATATATTCTAAAATACTTTGTAAACAATAAAAACTATAAATAATTAATATAAATTGTCTACAATATTTTATTCATATTAAATTTGGCGTGAAAAATTTACTCAATTAAGTCAATTATCATATTTCAATATAAAAAAGAGAAACTACAAAATTAATTGCTTATATCACTGAAACACTGTAGCACTGACAATGAATTCTAATATTTAAAGTCAATACAATATTTCATTTTTAAACAGAAAAAACAAAGGGGTAGATAATTATATTTTATTAAAAACAATTGAATATCATATTTCAATATAAAAAAGAAACTACAAAATTAATTGCTTATATCACTGAAACACTGTAGCACTGAAAATGAATTCTAATATTTAAAATCAGTATCAATACAATATTTCATTTTTAAACAAAAAAGAACAAAGGGGTAGGTAATTCTATTTTATTGAAAGCAATTGAATATCATATATGTAACTCTTTCCTTGTAGTTAAGAATTAATTGCATTCAATTTTGATCAACCATAGGTTCTGAGGCAGAGTTAGTAGTGAGGAAAGAGAGGAAATGAACATATGTTCTTATATGATATATAAGAACATATAAACCCCAAACACCAGAAATGGGGCAAATTTAAGTTTCAACAGATTTAAGATCTTTCACACTTTATCCAAGTATAGATAATAGCAAAAAGATTGCTAATGCAAAGTAGTCACATTCATTTCAACACGGAGTTGTTTTCTTTAAGCTTAGTGTTTTTGAAAGGATGTTCTCTCATTTGTAGTTCAATTACTGTGCTCAGGACAGGTGAAATACTGAACAATATGTTCTTTGTGTACAGAAATCTCTTGGATATCAGGTATTAGTGCAATCACTGTTTGAGTCTGACATATACGTGTGTGTTCATTGTTTCAACTGAATTTACTATCCAACATAGAACTAATCAGAAGAGCACTGAAAACATTGTATTTCAGAATCAACATGATTCACTATTGCTTATGTATCATTACTATTATTAATGTATCATTAGACACATTATTTCTATGTTATTTTTTTAGATGGCAGAACAATTTACACTCAAAAAGTGAAATTTGGCACACAAACAATTCTAACTAGCCTTACAGATAACACTAGACTTTTCATAAGCCAAGGGCAACATTTGAAATGAAGCACATGTCCTTGTGGCACGATGAGCATCCTTTGGATATATACCTAAAAGTGGTATTACTGGGTCTTGAGGGACTTGAGTAAGGTTGTTTCCTAATTTTCTGAGAAATTGCCACACTGACATCCAAAGGGGCTGTACCAGCTTGCATTTGTCCTTCTATGAAGATGGAAAGTTTTTGTGGGTATAGTAGTCTGGGCTGGCATTCTTGTTTTTTTTAATGTTTGATTAGGATCTTCTGGCTGTTATTGTCTCTATTGAGAAGTCAGGTATAATTCTGATAGGTCTGCCTTTATTTGTTACTTGGCCTTTTTCCTTTGCAGCTCTTAATATTCTCTTTTTATTCTGTATGTTTAGTGTTTTAATTATTATGCGGTGAGGTGACCTCTTTTTTTAATCCAGTCTATTTGGTGTTCTGTAAGCTTCTTGCATTATCATAGGCATATCTTTCTTTAGTTTGAAAAAGTTTTTTTCAGATTTGTTGTTTTCTTCCATTATTTTGTTTGTCTTTACCTCCATTTCTTTAAGGAATTTTTCATTTCTTCTATAAGGGTCTCTATCAGCTTCAAAAAATTATATTTAAAATTGTTTTCCTCTGCTTATTTTGAGTTAGGATGATCACTGTTGTATGTCCACTGGGTTCTGGTGTTATCATGTTGCTTTTTAGGTTGTTGAATAAATTTTTGCATTGGCACTTACCCATCTCTTCCTCCAATTGGTGCCAGCAGTGTTTTTGCCTCTGATTCCAATCTTTGTAGTTGCTGTCTGTGTCTTACAGAGCTGCTCTTAGTCTACTCTGGACAGTTACTGTCTGTATTTCACATCTTGCAGTGTGCAGCTGCAAGGTATTGGTTCACTGTGTGCAATTACAGCCTGTGATTCAGAGTTCCTCTCAGATTGCAGGGGATGGGTGGGTTAGGGGCAGAGTGGGCTTTGTCTCATGGATTACAAGGTCCAATCCATGAGAAGAATGTTAGAGCTGCCTACCTGCATGAAGCTTGCCTGCTGGCTGGCTAGAGAGGCTGAGGTAGGTGGGAGGGGGCCTGGGCTTTTGACTCAGGTACCCAAGGCCTAGAGAATGGGGTGTTCAGCTGACTAGCTGATCACTTCCCTCTTGGTCTTCTTTCATATACATTAAAAGGGTATATATAAAAAGAACAAATCATTTTGGAATTATTTTTTATTCTTTTAATGCATTACTATTCATGTAAACACATTTTATGCAATGTATCTCAGCACTCCTGAATTGAATTGAAGGTCCTCCAATATAGAAATTCTTCTTTTGGAAATATCAAACATTAAAAGTCATTTCTAGACAGCAATTATCAGAATCCCAAGCATATTTATATTAGAGAAATTAGAGGCAACATATTCAGGGAAAAACAGTTGGCTATATTTGTGTAAAGCAGACCTGAGAAAGAATAGAGACAAACCACACTCAGCCAAATTCTTTGTTTCTTAATGTAATTACAAGAGAGGAGAGATACTTCATAGCTGTAAATTAAGCATTGTTTTCCAAGAAACAGAAAGTTTAACATTCTCATTTAAATACAATGTTAACAATCATTTTACTTATATACATAAAGAAATAACAAAGTTGAGATAAATAAAATTACAGTGTAAACTAAGTGGAAAACATTTAGTTATTTAGTTATTTTAGAAACTTTTTTTCTAAATAATCAAAGTCTTCTCCTATTTGTTATTTCATTTTGAATTTGAGAGGAGCATATGAAAGCCAAATGGTAGCTTGTACTGAGTGAAGTTTTCTAGCAGGAGGTATTCAAGAGCAGGAGAAAAGGAGAAAGGCTGAAAGATTTTCAGAAAACCAGAAAGCATTAAATGAGAAAAACAATAAAATAAATGAAAAGTAATTTAAATTCTTTCACATTTGAAGGGTTAGATTGCATAAGGTTTGTCTTAGGAACCTGGAAGTGAGTACTGAAGCTGAGAGTCTGTAGTAACACTGCTTACTGCCTTGCTCTCCCTAGTTCATGCTCAGACATCATTTTTATACAACATTTACGGCCACTCTCCAAGGATAGCATGGACCAGATTGGGATGGGCCCTGGGCCTTCCTCCTTGGTCAGCAATAAAGACAATATCCCACAGCCATAACCATAGTAGAATTGGTCGAGGCACTTGGAAACCTATTCCTCATAGTGGATTGCCTTGCCCAGCCTTAATACAAGGGGAGGTGTAAATCATGTTACTGCAATTTATGCCATGCTTTGTTGATACCCATGGGAGGACTGCATTTTCTGAATAGAAATAAAGAAGAAGTGGGGGACAGGGAGGAGTAGAGGTGGGACAGAGGGGGAGGTAAGGGGAGGAAATGGGAGAAGACGGGTTAGGGGAAACTGTAGTTGGGATGTAAAATTAACACATAAATAATATTTTCTTAATTTGAAAATTTAATTAAATTTTGAGTATATAGAAGGCAAGCAAATTCTAGACTGAGAGATAACAATTTACCAAAAGAAAAGATAAAGTTTCTAAACATGGCAAGTAAGCTGCAAAGTTCTTTGACATTGTAGAATAGAGAAGGCAGCCATAGAAGAATTCTTATTTTGCAGAAGACTATGTGTCTACAATTTCTTTTTTGATCCCTCTAAGTATTCCACTAGCATCTTGCAACTTGTTTTATTTATTTTGATTGCATAGACGGCCTGTGGGCACATGGTATTTACCTAAAACTACACAGAAATATATAAATTTGTGTTAAAATTGCATTCCCCAAACAGCAATGATTTTATTTTAGTTCATTTCTTTTTCTTTTTGTCACAGAACTGATAAAACTGTTATTTAGTGTGTAAATATTGAGAACAGTAAAGTGGTAAAATGGGACTTCACTTCATAACACATATTGTTTTACCTGTGTGCTGATATGATTAACATACTACTTTGTTCTCTTCTATTTAACAACAAATATCTGAGCTTTCCCTGGAGCTGCCGTGATGAAGCATTGCAGAGTGACTTCAAACAATGTAAATCATCACTTCACAGTTACAGAGGCCACATGCCCGAAGTCCAATGTATGGCAGAACCATGTTTCTTTCTTGACTACTTGGGGAGCATTTTCCTGCCCACCAACTAGGGGCCCCATCATTCTTGCTTGCAAATCTGATTTATCTCCAGTGTTATTTCCATCTTCAGATGACTATTTTTCCTCTGTATTCCTATACTTTAACAAACGTTTCTTCTCATTATGCTCTCTCCATCTTATTATAAAGATTATTCTTAATTCATTATAAATCATTCATTTTTTAACACAGTCTTTTTTTTTCTTTTTCTCTCTTTTTATTATTTTATTTATTCATCCGTTCATTTACTTATTCTGAAACTCTTTTAATGCAGTGGGAAGCATGTCAGTCTCATAATCTGAAAATATTTATTTATTTTACATCCTATCCAAAGTCTTTTCTCCATCCTCTTTGCCTATTCCCTCACTCCTCCAACATCCCTCCTATCCTGTCTTCCTCTGCTTCTGTTCAGAAAGGGCCAGGCCTGTCATAAGTATCAACAAAGTAGAGTATATCAAGTTGAGGTAAGACTAAGCTCCTCCTCTTGTATTAGGATTGAAAACTCATTATTATAAGCATATATTAACTTGAGTAAGAGCATAATTATTCCATTTCCAACTTATTTTACATTTCTTTCTGGATAAGCAGGACTCTAAAAGATAAAAACTCAATCTGTATTTATTAGGTTCCTAAGTATTTTCAGACTAGTGTAAAGGTGAAATATTTCACATGAATTTCTTATCAATGTTATGTAAATGTCTAGAAAAACAAATCAATATCAGATATTTTTTCTGGACCACAGTAAAGAATGGTTCTTCTTATGTGTTTTACATCATATATCAATATTTCCTATGCAGGCATAATTATACACACACACACACACACACACACACACACATATATATATGTGTTATGGTATGTGTATTATAATCCTGTTGAATCATTCATATCTCTATAAAAACTCTGATCTTTTAAATTTACTATTGAAATTTTTCAGGTTTTGGAGTCTTTCATTTTAACTCAACCTCAACATTGAGTAAGGGGGCAGGGTCACTTCCTTTTTCTT
>NW_004949100.1:4191919-4211658 GCF_000317375.1 Microtus ochrogaster | reverse complement strand
TCTGACCTCATGCACTTTCCTCCCATGTATAAAAATAGGTCTTTCCATATGTCAATGGAGTTAAGTGAAGAAAAAAATAAGGGGTGGAATAAAAGGCAGCTATGGAGAAAACAGTGTGTGTAACCATTGTGCACAACCTCCAACTGCTGAAAATTATCTGGGTAAAGTGGATTGCAAATGGGTTTTCTCTGATTCCCACTTCCACTAAGGAGAATTAGAGCTATCTGGAAAACAATTAGTGCATCAGCCTAAAGAAAGGAAAGTTGTCAGGTAAACCAAGTTTTAAACAGCAGTTTGTGAAGTAGCTAGCTCCTCTGAAGCCTAAACATTCTGTCTTATGGCTTTCTTGCTGTGAAACGATACCAAGTAACAGAAACTCTTATAAAGGAAAATATTTAATCTTGGGCTGGCTCACAGTTCAGAGGTTAAATTCATTATTATAGTTGGAAACATAAAAGCAAGATAGCATAAAGTTTGACATGGTACTGAAGAGATAGCTAAGAATTCTGCATCCAGATAGGGAGATAGCAATAAGAGAGACTGCCAGTGGGCCTGGTTTGAGATTCTAAAACGCCAAAGCCTAATCCCTGTTTTCAATTTTCTCCAACTAAACCAATCCTTCTACTCCAACAATAATACACCTCCCAATAGTGCCACTCCCTGTGAGGCTATGGAGCACACTTTCATTAAAACTACCACACATGCCAACGGAAGAGGAGACTTTTGCAACTGCAAAACACCACCGATCCATGTCACAAAATTCCTAAGAGCTTTTAAATACTAATTAAGCACTACTATAGCTTACATGGTTTTAATACTATAATTTAAATGGAACTACATATTGATTTCCAAAGAGGCTGTACAAGTTTGTGCTCTCACCAGCAACGAGAAGTGTCCCCCTTGCTCCATATTTTCTCCAGCATGAGCCATCACTTGAGTTTTTCATATTAGCCTTGCTAAAGTATGTAAGATGAAATCTCAGAGTTGTTTTGACTTGCGTTTCCATGATGGTTGAATATGGCAACCATTTTTTTAAGTGTTACTTGGTCAAATGAGATTCTTCTCTTTGAAATTCTTTGTTCAGAGTTGTACCCTATTTTTAAAAAATTGTATTCCTTGTTGTTTTGATGTCTAGTTTCTTGAGTTCTTTATTTATTTTGGAAATCAGTCCTTTGTCAGATGTGAGACTGGTGAAGGAATTTTCCCATCCCGTATTCTGACTTTTTGTCCTAATGACATTATCCTTTGCCTTACAGAAGGTTTTCAGTTTCATGAGGTCCCATTTATTAATTGTCCGCCTTAGTATCTGTGCTATTGGTGTTCATTTAAGAAAGTTGTCTCCTGATTTTATCAGCTGTTCTATACTCAAATATTGACTCCTAACCCACTTGTCATAAGATAGTCTTCATCCAGTAATTGATGAAAACAGATTCACAGATCCACACCCAAATATTGTGCCAAGCACTGGGAATCTTGCTGATGAGTGGGCAGGACTGTACGAGTCAGAGAGGTCAAGGACATCGAAGAAATAAAAAACATATCATCTAACCTGGACTCAGAATTCACAGAGATTAAACCATCAACCAGAGAACCTACAGGGGACTGACATAAGCCCTCTTCATATATATGACAGTTGTGTAGCTTTGCCTTAAAGGACTCCTAACAGTAGGAGCAGGGGCTATATTTAACTCTTTTGCAGGCTCTTCAAAACCTATTCCACACACTGGGTTGCCTTGCTCAGTCTTAACAAGGGGAAGTGCTTAGTCTTGCTGCAACTTGATATGCTCCATTTTGTTGATATGGGTGGGAGGCCTTCCCTTTCATAAACAAAACTGGAAGTTGAGAGCATTGGGGGTTAGGAACAGAGGGGGCATGGGGAAGGAACTAGGGATGGGTAACTGCAAAATTACTAGGAATTAAAAGGAACTAGGTAGGAATGCAAAATAATCAAATGAACATTTTAAAAAGTGTAACTACATAAAAAGCCACATGTCTTAAACCAAGAAGGTATGGCAGCCATGATTTCCCTCATCTAGCACACATCCCTCCATGTCAATAACTTTACTAATAGCTACTTAGATGATAATTTGGTCTCTGTGTGGTTAATTTTAAATGAAATCACTACTTAGCATCTAGTACACTTCATTATTACACAGGATTGCTTATGGCTACGTTCTTAGTGATCTGACTACTCTCTCTGCATATTATTCTATTTGATAAAAGTAAAATAACATCCCTTTCTCAAGTTGAAAGCCACAATAGATCTTTCCACTTTTAAGGTTCTTCTTCTAGGTAATTCAGTACAATGATAAGAAAAATAACATAAAGTTGTACATAATATGCTGTATGCTGATAATTATACATATAATGAGAAATATATATGTTTTATTATCAAATATCCTGGATACTCAACATATGCTAATAATTATCTAAAGATGTATTTTGAATATTTTGAAGCCACAGCACTGATTAGGATGCCAGAGGACAGCTCTTTAACCTTCAGCCAAACAGTGGCATTAATGCAAACTTTAAATAGAAGTCTTGAGTTATGACAGATTTCATGATAAAATCAAAAGATAGGGAGGAAAACAAATAAGCAAGCTATAAAATAAACACCCCGAGTACTCGTAAGATTTCCCCAATTGGGGACTGCAAGTTAATGAGCTCTGCATTCAGATTGTTTTTCCTTCCAGTCCTGGAAACCCTCACACTAAAGACATGTCTTGGAGCCTTTCTACTGGCTCTCTATATGCTGAGGTGACTATTGCCCTGGAAACCAAAGACCTTCCTGTACATTCCTTCACCTTATTAAGGCTTCTTCTCAAATGTTGTTTTAGCAGGCAGACGTTTCTCTCACCATATTGTTTAAAATATTGTTGAAGCCTCCACAGAATTCTTTTATTTTTCTGCTTCATATTTCTACACAGCAATTACATCCATATAACATTGCTTACTTATTACTTTTTGTTTGTGTTTTTTCCACTGCCCTGTGTAAGAAAGGAGCTGAAGCTCCTTATCAATACTTTCTGTAAAGAGTGGTATTTATTTACTAATGCCCCAAACAGAAAAAAATTACAGGAAAAATGATATTGTATATTGTTTGAATGCTAAGTGAGAACTATGAACAAATATGACAAATGCAATTCAGTAGCAAATAATTTTCTTTGGATTTAATATTACTCATGTGAATGCATTGTTGAACTACATTAACAAAATCAATTCAATAATGACTATATTTCATCAAAAAAATCTTATTTGTAAAAACCTCATGCCTGATATTTAATATGTTCTAAAATTGTATCTCTGAGGTTAAATTACAAATTACAAACAACACAAAATTGTGCATTTTTAATATTTTGATCTTAAATAAATACTGTAATTTAATGAAGTGGGTTTTGTGGTGACAACCGCAGGCACTGAGTTAAATATTTATTATGAGTTAGGATTTTCTTTGTGCAAATTATTTCTTTCTCCCTGGGCTTCTCTTTTTATGTATATTACTCATTAGTTAATGATTAATTTTTAGTAACTTAAAAATGTATTTGGGATAATTTTTGCTTCCTAAATGGTAATCATTGTATCCTGTTGTTAGACGTCCAGAATGTCATTGGTTATTCATATACTCAAATTTTCCCTAAGGATCATTTTTGTATACAACTTTCCACTAAATTTCTAGTGCCTTCACAATACAAATTTTACAAACAAGCTTGTGTGTGTGTGTCTGTATGTATACCACATATGAGCAAGTGCCCATGGAGATGAGAAGGAAGTGTCAGATTTCCTAGAACAGGAATAACAGGAGTTTATGGGCCATTTGATATGAGCTCTAGGAATGAAACAAACCTGAATCTTCCACGAGTTCTAAGTGCTTTTAGCCATTGGGTCACCTCCAGTCCCTATAGTGTAACTTTCATACATAGGTCGTATGATCTGATACAAAGCTGTTTGTCAGAATATAAGAATTGCCAGGTGGTGGTAGGGCACATCCTTAATCGCAGGACTCAGGAGGCAGTGTCAGGAACATCTCTGAGTTCAAGGCCAGCCTGGACAACAGAGAGAGTTCCAGGACCATTATCAATGCTATACATAGAAGACCTGTATCAAAAAACATACAATAATTTTAATTATTAATACATATAAGAATATAATAATCAATAAGAAGAATAAAAAAATAAAAATTCAGTGGGATAGTGACTGTTCTCCAAAATTACATTCCAGGTTCCTGCTGATGACTCTGAACGAAGAGCCAATGTGTTGATAATATAAATCCTGTCTTGCTTCACTCTTACTCAATCACTGCTATCTGAAATTGTCACCAAAGTATTTTCTTCAAAACAGCATTACTCTTTGAAATCAACACAGTCTGCAGACTTGTAAAAAATCATCAAACTCTATGTGCGATTACTGTGTAGGTCACAATATTTGTTTTCGTGATTTTAGGAAGAAATGGTTTAAAATCATTGTGAAAACTTTTGCAAAATCCGTATATACACTATAAAACAGAGGTGGTTCAAAGATATTTTCTTCTGTGTCTTTAACCATAAGCTAAAAATTTTTACCTTGTGTGATTTTTCTTCTACAAAAATATTTTTAAAATTTATTCAATTCTCAGAGATGAATCCATAGCTGACACTCAAAGCTCAATATATCATTTATTAGGAAGTTTTTAAAAATTTTAGAAACCATAGTGCTTGAAATAATCATATACAAATATAGATTTATACTGACAAATCAAAACTACAAATCAAAACTTTTTTGTTTCAATGTATATTAGAGCTAATCTTAGTTTTCTGGTCAGGAACCTTCCGTTTCAAAAGTGGTAAAAAATAAAAATACTTGGAACTTCCATACTTTCAGTGAGGGAGGGGTTTATGTCTCTCCTAGCTTGTTTTTAATAGGGGGAGCTTTAAAGGTGAATGGAAAAAATGAAAATTAGTCTTGCATATATCTTATTAATATTTAATATGCATAGGTGACTGTGTATTAGGCACACCCCACAAATATCTCATGTAAGAAAAGTAGTATTATGATATTTACTTTAGTTGACAAACATATTTACTCTCAATAGGATCTGTGAAACGAACAAGAACTGTGAGAATAAACGAAGTAAAAGTTAGAAGAAAAGTCCTACTTGTTGGACTGTAAGAAACTGAAAACAACATTATATTTCTTTTATTGTTTACTTGCCTTGTTAGATTTCTATACTTACTTGGTAGGTTTTGCTTATCAGGTTTTGTTTCCCATGATAATGTCAGTTAGTAAGGACACATAATTTGGTCTATAAGGAAAGAAGAATCTTGTCTCCCCAGCTTTAACCACATTCTGATATTAGTTCTGATAAACTAATACACATAAATGTACTTGAATAAATGAAGGATGTTGGACAGGAATGTAGACTATCTTTCCTGCAACCAGAGATTAAGAATTTGAGAGAAAATATTTTTAAAATAAATTTGTAACAACTTCAGTAAAATCTTGCAAAATATATTTATATTGTTTGCCTTTTTTATTAAATTCTGAATTTTTAATGTATGCTAATTTTTGTGAATATTTGGATTCTTAAAGAACTATAAATTACAGTTTAGAAATATTCAAAGACCACTAACCCTTGTAGCTCTATTTTTTTCTCATAAAATAACCACAGATACAAGTTTTGTAAATATATTTATGAATTGAGAACTTTTTGCTCTCTGATATACACCATAAGAAAATATTTATTTAACATTGACTTTTACAACAAATTCAACACTTAAGTATTTGCATTTATGTATAATGGTTTGATAGGCAACTATGGATTTAGAAATAAGCAAGACAACAGATGTCTGTATTTTTGAGGGAGGTGAGTTTAGGAAGATATCCTCATCGGGAAAATTGTTCCAAAATCTTTATTCAAGATTTGTAATATCCAGAGCTGCTAGAGGACACATTTCTGATACATGTATATACTTCAATCTGTAGTAGTCTATTACAGTAGCACACATAAAATATGCATCACTTTTAAAAAAAAGGAAATTTATATATCTAAATGCCAGAAACCTATCTTCTATTTTAACAGACCAAGCTTCCACAAGATGTTAGCAATCTCTATTCACAATAAATTTCCATTTTTAAACTTGTGAATATGGACTTAATTTAGGAGACAAATAAAACTATCTGGTAAATATTGAAAAGAGGTTTTTTTTTTAAATAAAAAACTGGAAGAATGAAATTTTTAAGTTTTTGATTAATATTTTTCTTAATTTTGGGTATTTCATGCTATTTGTTTTGAATACATTTTCCCAAGCTCTTCTCAGTCTCTTTTCCTACTTTCCCCAACACATCACTATGGTATCAATTTTGTACCTTACTTTTCTAATTTAATAATCCACTTAATGTGATTTGTTCACTTTATATACTTCTGAATATGATGGCATCAACAGGAGCTTGGCTGATCTTTCTGAAGTTATGCCTATCTCTAAAACTGATTATCCCTCAGTCTGCAGCCACTGACTGTTTATAGATCCTGAGTTAGTAGTGGAGGCTGGTGAATCCCATTCCTCTCCATGCTAGAATGTTGACTGGCATGATCTTGTACAGATGTTGTGCGTGTAACCACAGCTGCTGTGCATTCATGAGTGCAGAAGTCCTGGCACACTCAGAGGACAGATTTGCTCTGGTCATCCCAAATCTTCAGTTCTTCCAATCATCCCATTGATGTGGGATTCCCCCTCTGTATGGTGTGAATATCATTGGTTAATAAAGGGACTGCTTTGGACCTATAGCACAGCTATAGAAGAACAGAGCTAGGCAGGGCAAACTAAATGGAATGCTGGGAGAAAGGAGGCTGAGTCAGAGAAAAGCCATTTAGCCCTTCCCAAGACAGAAGCCATACTGAAACTTGCTGGTATACCAGTGTATATGTGTCAATACACTGAAGAATAGAAATAGGTTAAATTAATATGCAAGAGCTAGCCAATAAGAAGCTAGAGCTAATGGGCCAAGCAATGATTTAATTAACAGTTTCAGTGTGATTATTTTCGGGCTAAGTGGCCAGAAACCAACAAGTGGCCTCCTCCTACTACATCCCACCACCTATTTCTCAATGGTCCCTGAAAAGCTGGAAGAGGAATGACATAGATTTCTCATTTGTGTTTGACTACTTCCCTCCACAGTCACTTGTTCTCGAAACTTTGACCAGTTGTGTGCTTGGGGATTAACAACCATTATAATGCTTACCTAATTATATTTTGCAAAAGTATTTTTTTAAAAAAATAAAGAATGAATGATTTAGCTTGACCTGAGCAGAAAGTCACAAGATGATAATTTTCTGAGTGTTCATGAAAAGTGATAATTTTTATACACTATGCCAAGTTCTTTATTTGAAGAAAACTTGTATTAAGTTTTACTTTTAGTTTCAAAACTATATCTTTCCAAAATGATGTCTACACTGTGAACAGTTGTACGTACAAGAACAAGAGTGTCTACACACACATTCTATTGTTGCGAGCCCATTTAGGCACAGCACTAAGGGCTCTCTTTATGTTTTCTCATTTAGTAAACACTCACTATGATCTCAGGAATGGTCAAATGCACGTTCTTAGAAAAAATATATAAAAAGAACAATAACATAACTTCTATGTAACAGAACAATAATACCCCCACTTAACACCAGAGTTTAACAAATAAAATCCCCTTCAGGGTTGTGGTAACACTGGATTGTAGAAGAAAACACATACTCAAATCAAAGGATATGGAGAAATCAAGCTGGTACTGATCTATTCCATCCAAACTGGCCAGCCTTCATATCACAGGAAGGCGACATGTGTACTAATAAATGAGAGAAGCAATCATAATCTTAATGAGATGTCAACACTGTGAACTACAGTAATGATTTGCCTAGCAACCCAACTACAAGGCTGAGTTTTGAAGGCATTGTCTGGTTGCACAGAACAGGAGAAGAGTTTGCAAATAAGCCTGACCAGTCATTGTTTGTACAGTCACTGGGATACTAAGTAGAGAGTCTTAAATAAATCACCACCCTATTGAAAAATGATAATTTATAAAATTTTCTATGTCTAACTGCCGAAGAAAATCCTTTATGTATATTCCGTGAAATTATTTTATGCCAAGTCAGAACATGTATAATATAGTCAAGAATTTCATCTTTTTGTTATTACCATCTACATTTACAATTTTGATATAGATATTAAATTTAGTATATATGTTAAAACTTAAGTAAACTAGATTTTTAGCACCTGTCTTGTTCTTGCACAGATAAGGCCTCTAAACTCAGATGAGGGGCATGAGGGAATGAAGAAAAGACAGACAGGTGGGCACAGAAAGGCAGGGATCAGATACATTAGGCTTTTTGATAGAGAATCCGTAGGATCCAGGGAACTCAACATGTACAATATATAAAGTTGAGCAGGGAGGCAGGATTATTGTATACAGGGTTATTATGTACAACTTGACAAAATGGAGGGTTATTATATACAACTGAAAAAAAAAGTAAATGTCACTAAAGTCAGTAAGAGAAATCTCTGATGGGGAGAAGTTTTTGGATGTAAACATCTAGGTAGAAAAATATATGGTAGACAATTTCTGCACACACTGTCAATATTTTCATACCAACCCTGAAGAAGGCTTTACTGTCTAAGTGTTGCTATTGCTGTGATGAAGCACCAGAACTAAAAGCAACTTGAGGAGAAAATAGTTGGGTTTCCATATTGTGAAACACAGTCTAGTGATGGGAACAAGACAGAAGCTCAGAGCCTGGAGGAATCTGGAGGCAGGGGCTCATAGAGAGATCACGGAAGTGTGATGCTTACTGACTTGTCTCCCATGGATTCGTAAGCCTGCTTTCTTATAACACCTAAGATCATCAGTCCAGAGGTAGCACTACAACAAATATGAGGGGAGGAGACAGACAAACAAGTCTTCTGGGTTTCTGATCCAGTCAAATTAGCCCAAAATACAAACTTCTTGTTAAGTGACTTCATGTTTCTCAAATATATCAGGCCAGAGACAGGCTGCTACTTCACACACTCAAAGACACACAGAAATCTGAAATTTATTTAAACCACAGTTTTGTATACTGCAAAATCCCCATAATAATTTGATTATTAGTATTTTGGTTGCAGAGAATGTCTGATTTACGTCAGCCCTACACATAAATTTAAGTATATCACACAAAATGATGAAATCATTTTCTGATACTAGACAAATGTGAAACATTTATAAATTTTAATAGTTGAAGTTTTGTAAATTATTTGACTGTAGTGTGAAATAAAAAGTTGGTAAAACAAACCTTTTTCATACAGTGCAAAATTTTCTTAGAAATGGAATAAGATTGGAACATTTTATTAAATATCTGCATATCTATCCTAAATATATCTGTCTGTGTTTGTTCTTCTAGAACAAGATCCATATGAGATGTAATATCTGCATGAATCATATTCCCTGAGTATGTGATCAACAAGATAAAAGACAATAAAAGACTGAGAATAATGAATTTCTATAAATTGCTTGAACCTTCTGCACAGTGTCAGGGTAACTAGGTAGAGACAAACCACAGGATTTTTGTTATTTTGTTTTCATACATTTAGGCGATTCATTTGCTAATTTACATGACAAGTCTTCACTTATGCACATTTATTATTAACTATAAATCAAAAGGTCAAGTAACCAGAGAAAGAGTGAATAAAAATGGCCCCTGAAGAGCAATTGACACCTCTAAGTGTTTCTTAAGATGTTTCTAAATTGCTACTTAACTATATGACACACTGATACTATGATCAAGTTTAATAGGCCTGGATTATGCTCTGATATTGTGTTTATTGGTTTTAATAGATAGAAGCTCTTGACATTACACATAGAATAATTAAGGATTACTACTATGTACTATTATTTCAAGTATTTTTGAGAATGTACATTACAAAATTATCTTGGTTTAATTTAAAAACATTGAATTTTAAATGCTTACTTTACATGGTATTTACTAACTGAAATAATTTGTGTCTATCAGTCCACATGGATCAATAACATTAACTCAAAAACAAAGTGTACCATCATGAAAAAAAAACCTGCCTTCTAGTTTGGGCGTTTGTTGCAATGTTGCCCTGTATAGTATTATTTAAGAACAACTTCACAGCCATTGTACAATTCACAGATGCTGTCAAAAATTTCTAAGAGAAACAGAGTCACTATTCTCTAATGAATGCTATTTTATTGATTTAGTAAAGAAAATAATTAGGAAAAGAAAGAAGTTTTAGTCAAAAATTTCTTGAATCCAAATCTAAGTTTTCTTAATAAACAAATATTTGACATAGAGAGATGTTTCAATTCTTACATTTAACGACACAGTTTTATTTAATTGTGAGAGTAGTTTGCCTGAATGCTGTGGTAACTAGTGATGTGTTCTCTGTCTTTTTTTTTTTTTTTGAATTGTGTGATGCCTATGATAGCCATATGGATACTCACTAAAATACCTTGATACTGGATGGAATTGTTGGGAGCAGTGAGACCCCAGATCCTGAATTTCTTGTAATCCCCTGATCTGAGTGCCTACAGCTGCTCTGAGCGGGAGACCTTCAGGAGTTCCTGATGGCAAGAGAGTGGTTTCTGGTGGGTTTGGCTGCGGCGTGGCTATCTCTATATAACCTGCCCCTTAACACAATAAAGGGGGCATTCTTGGGGAATTCAAGGATGACTTGTGTCGCTGTTTCTCTGTGTGTGTCTGTGTATTTTAACCTCCAGCCCCCTTTCCCGAAACTCTCGAACTGGGTGCCAGAGCACAGAGCGCAGACACGGGGGCATGGTACGCGGCATGGAAGTTCAACTTATGTCAACAATAGTGCTGGAATATATGAATACCTTTTGCCTTTAAAAATCTGTAGTGTTATAATTAGCAATCTGAAACACGATTGCATTATGTTAGCATTCTCTGCAAGATTGCTTATCTTAAATCTTAATTTAATTGACTTATAAGTCAAATATAAATTAGAATAGACTAAACAAATTTTTCTGTGTGAGCATTCCCAACAGGCTGCAAGGAGACCAATTCTTTCGTCATTATTACTACTGTGAATGGATGGATCTGGTACATGGCAATTAAATTTTAAATAGTGGATAAATAAAAAGAAACATTTAAAACGATATTTTTGATAGTTTTTATAGCATTTTAAATTAATCACAATATCTGAGCAAATTAATTCTTTCTCCTTCTTTCCTCTCCTCACTTCTGTTCTTCCCTCTTTCCCTCCCTTTCCCCCTCCCCCTTTCCCTTCTTCCTTCTTTCCTTCTGTCCTTTCTTCCTTTGTTTCTTTTTTATTTCTCATAAGTCCTTAAAGAAAAATAAATTTTCATATTTTCCAAATATTTTATTTTAATATTATCTCATTCAAATAATAAAACCCTTCATTTTGTAAACCATAATCTTTGGATCTGGCAAATTGGATTAATGATATATGAAAACTGTTTATTCTGTAAGACATAATCTTACATTTCTGTCTACCATCACCTTCTTTCCCATGTTTCTGTGATGTCCATGACTGTGCAGACCATGACATTTGTCAATCATTTCAGTTTGACTTAATTCTATGAAAAGTTTATTTTATAATTTCTGATGTTTGGATTTGGCAATTACATTAATGGTGTTATATATATATTCCTAGAAATAAATATATATATACACAAACATGTATAATATATTCAGATTAAAATGATAAACAGAAAAAATAGTTATATAAACAAAAGATAGAGACAGTGTTTCAGAAATAGTGAAGATTTCTAAAGGGTTACCACAATGGTGTGACTGAACCAAAATATGACTAAAATAGTCATCTGCTTAACATTCTAAATTTGTCTTCATAGTTTCAAAATTCAACCTTGCATATCATATAAGTCGTATAAATACTTATTTATAAAGGGATACATTTTAAATTATGAAGGGCAGTATCAGAATTTCAAAGTAAAATGAGAATATAAAATTGTGTTTCTTATTAACAGTAACTGAGTTTTATATCCCAGTTTATTATGGCATGAAGTACTATCTAACAAAGTAAAGATGATCTTGTCTACATGATTTATTTTTAAAAAAATCAAGTTAGAAAATCCATAAAGTAGCACTTTATACCTATATTAATTATTTGAGGAAATTCAGATTTCTGCATTTTCTCTGATGTAAGGTTAAGTTTCTCGGCTGTTTGTAAAATGGAGTTTCATGTATAGGGTTGCCTGTTTTCTCTGTTGTTGTTTGTTTGTTTGTTTGTTTGTTTTTGTTTTTCACTAATATAAATACTTGATTCCTTTCTTGGCTACAAATCATCTGTTACCATTGTTTGCTTTCAGAGGTCTTTGCATTTTTGTTTTTTTAACACAAAATAGTGAGAGAAAAATCCAATCAAAGGATTTCAGTACAGTTGTCCCTGGATAAATCAATATTTAAATGTACAATGGAGATTTTTTCTTTCTTCAAAAGTGTGACCTTTTCTTATTCATTCTAAGAAAGATTTCCAGTTTTAGTACAATATCATCATAAGTTTGTTGTTCAACAATGGGATACCAGCACAGTAATCTAACTGCACTGTGGTTAGTGTTTGATTCCTATGCTTTGTTGAAAGTTACGGAACCCGAGAATTACAAGAAGGGACGCTACTTTATTCTTGGTTGAATGAGTGAGGAACACATTGCTTTTCTTGTCCTGTAGTCTTGATCCAAGATACTGGGCCCCATTTTAAAGGCTCATTAAGAAAAGGATAAGACATTTTAAAGTATTTTTTATGGAATGCAATCCCAGTTCTCACCATTCTGCAGGAAAATTACAGTTTCCCTTTCTAGGGAATATTTGTGGGATAGAAACCTTTGGTTGTGCTATTTATTGTTCACGCTCTTCTGTGCATTTAATACCATGATTGTGTGAGAGAAGTTATTCTTTTAAATGTTCCGTTATCATTACATTTCCTTTATTGTCTTGTACAACAGTCTATCTACTGAATCTCCCACCATATACTCATTTTGTCAAGCCTGTGGCTAATATTTAGCCGTGCTTCAAATTTCACCCGAGTCTCTGGTCCCAGAGGGTGGAAGCACTGTCTGTGTGAATCAGAATCAGAATCACAACGTGAGTGCCAGGAGGATAGATAGCATCATCACACTTTGATGACAGCATTCCTGGTTTTTTCCTGTGCCTCACTACAGAGGAAAAGAGGCTAAAGGTTAAAGGATGTGGCTTATTAAATAATTCAAGCCATTAACCTTCAACCTTCACACCGCAGTGGCCTATTAAGTTTACACTGCCATGATTCATGTTTGGTGTTTACTGATGCTAAAGCATTTTGCCTGTTTGCTTTACTTTTATTGCTATACAGTAATGTAGAGAGGAAGGAGGGTGAAAAAAGGTGACAGGACTGACGCAAGGGAACAATAAGAGCAGCAGACTCACTTGCATAAAGAAGATTGAAGCCTTCCCTCCCTCCCTCCATCTCTCAGTATAGGCCCCAGCGCACATCTGCGTCACTTACAGGGGAGGAGGAGGAGGCGCTGAGGCAGAGAGAAAATCATACTGTAAGGACCTTGACAGATTTCCCCGGGCGGGCTTTTCTTTTGCTGCTCTGTGTTGTTCCTGGGATATTTATTTTTCTGTTTTACAAACTGACTATATAAAACCATTTTTTTCCATCTCAGAAAGCATTTGACTTTCCTTTGGACACCTGGCAAGCTATCAGGACTTTCTCCCAGAGGACAGGGACAGGGGAGCAGGTGCACAGAACTGGCTCCTTTTTTGGGGGCGGGGGGGCTGCACTACTTCTCGATTTGAGGCTCTTTTTCTCTCAGCACTCATCAACCACCGAACTCTGAGCAGCGAAGAAAGGAGATGTGAATAGCTTCCAACATACAGCTCTGCACGGAGTGTGTATCAGTGAGGTGGATCCAGCTGCCACCACCTCTGGAGCTGGGGAGAGCTCAGACTTCCTTGCCTCCCTCTTTCCCTCTTGCTTTATCAACCTCTCTTCCCTCCGGGTGGTCACCACGGGAGTCCCCGCAAGCTTCTCGTGGATTATAAACCCCTGGTGTCCCAGGACTTCTTCCTGTGTGCTAGACCGGAGGTTTCCCAAAGCTCAGGTCCCGGGAAAGCGACCTGGACTGAGCCTCGCGGCTCTGCAGCGCGCTCACGGTGCTGGTGTGTTCGCCTGGCAAGGCGCGCAGCCTGCTTAGCCACCTTTGGCACTCCGTGTATGCGGGGAGCATCCTTCCTCCTGCTCTTCTCCAAAAGCCACTGACCTCCCCAGAAAGCTCGTCAGGCTACTGGTGTGTGAGCTGCAGTCCCTCGGCTCTCGGTACATAAAGCATGTCCGGCTCCGGGCGAAAAGACTTCGATGTGAAGCACATCCTGCGACTCCGCTGGAAACTCTTCAGCCATCCCTCGCCAGCCTCTGGTGGTAACCCAGCGGGGGGCAGCTGCCTGCCACCGGACAGTGGAGGCAGCTTTGAGCACTGGGGACCTAGCCAGAGTCGGCTGCTTAAAAGCCAGGAAAAAGGCAGTTTGAGCGCTTTCTGGAAGAAATCTTCTTCCTCCTCTTCCTCATCATCCTCATCGTCCTCTTCATCCTCTCCCTTTAATCCGCTGAATGGCACCTTGCTACCAGTTGCCACGAGGCTGCAGCAAGGAGCTCCGGGGCAGGGCACCCAGCAGCCCGCCAGGACTCTTTTCTACGTGGAGTCCCTAGAGGAGGAGGTGGTGACAGGCATGGACTTTCCTGGACCACAGGACAAAGGATTGGCCCTGAAAGAGCTTCAAGCGGAGTCTGCCAGCTCCATCCAGGCAACAGGTGAAGGATGTGGACACAGGTACAGTAAGTTCCCACCGGGCAGATGTCAAAATAGTTCCGGTTTGCGGGTCACACCACCCCCCTCCTGTTCTCTCCTAGTTAACTGAGGTTAGAAAGCTTTAGGATGAAAATTTGAGCTAGATGCCAGTCTGGTTTTCATTACCCAAGTTGCAATCTCATTAAAACTTTGCTTATTAATTTCTGTCGGCTGATACATGGGCTCTTTTAACAAGTTTTCAGAGTTAACAACTATCAAGTGAATATCTGGACATTTGGGTGAACCTTCAAGTTGAATGGGTCTCATATTTCATAGACTATAGTGTCCTTCTGTCTCCCTTTGTCATTAAAGTATGTCTTTCCCTGATCTCTTCCGGGTGAAGTCAGCTTTGAACACCATCAAAACGAATTTCATGTGTTCGGCCCATGACTGATTTAGCACGATAGTTTCAAATCCTTGTGGCTTGACTGTGTTTGAGGAATAACTAAGTGTGTAAAAGAAGATCAGCACTGACATAGCTCCGCCTCTCCTCTCCCCAAAGTGACCCCCATCCTAACAATCCTTGCTCATGTACTGCTTTATGCTCATCTTTGCCTCCCTCCATGCAAGTCTTACAATTAAAGTCCACAAATGACATTTGGCTGCAGATGACATTTGGCGTGATTTCTTTCTGCTCAGTATTAGAACTGTCCATTCACAATACTCAGGTAACATTTATTCCCAGTTTATTTCAAGCATGACACTTTGCATGGAGTTCTGTCGCACTACAGATACAGAAAACCCTTGGAACACGAGCAACTCTTGAGTTTTACATTTTTTAGGGTACTGAGTCATTATTACTCTAAATAGATCATTTTCATTTGCGCATATGATGAGGATATGAAAGGATTTGCATTTAGATCCATATGATATCAGAATACATTACAGAAGAAGAAATACAGTATAAGTTCCAGAAAATAATAATGGATAAGCTAAAAATGTTGAATTTTTTTCTTAAGAACAAATTAGAAAGAGAAGATGGGTTAAATTTAATTGAATCAGGTTTTCACGAAGCATATTAATATGGGAAAATATGTAAAATAAAATGCTAACTATAATTGTTCATTACCTTGACAAACAGGATATTATAAAATACCCTTCCCTTTAAGAATGTTTTGAATAATATAGTCCTGAATTTGAATTTCATGAGTCGTGATGAACATATTCTAATGATATGCTAAGATGATTCATATAATACAAAATCATTGTTTATTAAAGAAAATCATTTTTTCAATGTCCAAATATGTTAGAAGTTTTCCACATATGAAGCCTAAATCTAAGTTTTCTGTTATCCAATAAAATAAAATAGTTTACTAAAATCACAATAATTAGATGTCATAAATCATGAACTGTGAGAGTTCATCTATTCAGTACATACTTAGAATGCATAACTGATCAAATTTTCCTGGAGTTTTGAGTAAACTCAAAACTTTAAGGGATGAAGAACTTTTGATAAATATTTACTTGTTGTCTCTTATGTTTTCAAGGGAGGTATTTATTGCAAAATTTCTTTTCATTTTTATTTATTCTTTAATAATTTCACACATAAATAAAAATATTTAGAACACACACATATCTCATACTCCCTACTAAAACTCCTCCCAGACACCTGCAGAAACCCAAATTCATGTTTAAAATATTCTTGATAAGCGAAAAGCTCAGAAAATAGTAAACAAAGTACATATATACACATACACAAACATAATTTTCAAATCAACTAGAAATAGCTAATATTTACAGAACAGCAATCTTTTATATTTAAAAAACCTTTATCTAATGATATTTTAGTGAATGAAGTTGGGTGAATGTCAACAATTTATGAAGAGCTTATTAAAGTTGAGATTGGCAAATCTAAAGGGAGAACTGAGATAATAGATTTTGTTAAGTTTAAAATATAAAACTAATAAACAAAAGAGAGGAATAATCTGTCAGGCTTACTTTTGAAAATATCCCACTTTTTACAATCACCCAAAGTTGTAAGTGCTAAGAACTCTGAAAATAAAACATGCGAGTACCACCCCATTTCCCCTTTACTGTTGGAATCATAGTATCATGAAATTTTGCGAGTTGAATCTCTTGAAAATAACTCAATTACTTTTCAAATTTCATACCAAATTCTTAAGGAATGTAGGTAAATATTACATTCTCTTTAGTCACTACTGTGAGAATGCTTTTATCTCTTTATGATTTTACAGGACATTGGTTCAGTGTTCATGATTGATTAAGAATTTCACAATAAATGTAGCAATTACTGAATCTTAATATATGATATTATAATATCTGGTAAGAGTAGGGCTCACTGCCCAGGAAATATTGGACTTCCAAAGTAAAATACTTAAGGAAAACTTTATTGTAACTTAGAACTTTATTCTAACTAATCTGTAATGTAGATTTAATATCAAGAAAAGCTGTATAGTATTCATAATGTGAATGACTACACAAACTGTGCCCCACATATTGATTTTTCTTGTTTTATCACTAAGATATACAAACTTTAATATGAACTTAATATTTATCACACTTTCCATCAACTGTCTAGTGTGAAATTTATGTCAACCATAAACAAAGGAGAGCCTCTTCTCTATTATTTCCTTAGCCATTCTGTTTTTCTTTTCTCCTTTTTTGGTCTGGCACCAGATAGGAGCATTGTTTTATGTGAGTGTGAATTCTCATTTGATTAAATCTGTTTTTAATACTTAGAGAAAAGCTACTCATGACTTTCAAATACTGGAAGGCTCAAATTCTCATGGACTTGAAACAGAGAAATGCCATGAACAGAAAGACATAAACTAACTTACTGCCAGAATTCTGCCATCTCATCCCGTAGTCCTTCCTCTATTGAGTACCTACCACCATACACCACTGTAAATAAATCTCAATTCTCTATTTTCTTAATTATATCCCTTAGAATACTTTCACACAATAAGTTGATAATCTATATTCTTACTAATTTACATATATCAATGTCCAAACTTAGTTAAGATACAATTCCAAATGCATTGTATATATTTCCAAAATTTCATACATTTTGTAAAAAGATTAAAAACTAATATATCCTAAAATTTATATTTGTATCACTTATATGATATATTACAAAATATGGTACACATAAATATTTATATATCAAAGCTTATTTTGATCCTAGTAGAAAAAAATCTAACCCACGTTTTTTTGGTTTACTCTTTCTGCTTCAAGGTATTTGGAGTGCAGGCTTCTGACCCTATGTTTTCAGTGATCAACCATGTACAAGGAATCTGTATTTCCATCTCTAAGATTAAAGATTCCATGACCTCTAATTTCTTCTTATCCACCTTTTCATCTGACTTTTGGTGAATGAAGCAAAGACAATTTAAATGCAATAGCTAAATAATTTAGTTAAGTTCCCTTTGTCTTACTGAATTCTTTTCTATCTTAGAACAGTTCTCCATGCATTAGTGTGTCCACATAAAAAAAAGATCATATTTATCCCCATCAGCATTTTTATTATTTAAATTTTTTCTCAAACACCAACATTTTTCCTGAAAAAATTTTCTATTTTGTCCACTCTTTCTCTAACTCCAATGTTTGTTCATTTTCTAACTTAACATCTTCTTCCAACTCAATGGTTTTCTGTGTTACTTCACTTTCAATCTTTGTTATCCATCATATAGTCCACTCGCTTATAACATTGAAATCAATGAAACTTGTAAAATTAAAAGATGACCATATTTCCATATTCCTTGATCTATTATTTTAATCTCTAAGAATTCTACTGATCCAGGATTACCGATTCAAAGAATTATTGATCATAACATACATCATAAATTGCTCACTGATCAAAATATTTATAAAATAAGAAAACAACTCAATTCTTACATCAAAGAGGAAAAGAGACAGCTTATTCTAGAACCAAATATGAGTTATTGTTTTCTGGGGGAGAAAAAGATGTTTCAACGTGGAAGCAGTTTCTTTAAATTTTTACAATAACTTAAAAAGAAGGTAATGAATCAAGGTACCTTTAAAATTCAATGGTGGAAAAATTAAGTAGATACAACAGTAAAGTGGAAAAAAATCTCAGTTATATGCATCTCATGACTTTTAGCCTTTAGTTTGAAAACAAGGGGTTAGTTAAGTTAATTAATTCCAAGTCTTTCATCTGTTAGTCACAAGATGTTTGGTATGTTAAAGAACGAGGAAAGAATGATTATTTAGAGGGATCTGCATAGCCCTAGATAAAGTGTAATTAGGCTTTGGACCTGCAATAGTTAGAGATATTCACATCATTGAAGTTTTAATCCATCTTCAGCCTTTGCAGATATACTTCTTCTATGAATTCTTTTTCATAGAAGTATATACCATAGATATCCAGATGTGAATGATTTCCATCCATCTGCTTTCTGAAAAGCACTCCTGACCTTTGTCCTTGAACTCTATCACATTCAGTGTCCTTCTGTGTACATTATAGGTACACTGGCCTCATAAACTTATTTCCTCTTAGCTGGTGGTTGTGTATCCTCAGCCAGTCTTTTCCACATTTAGTGTTTTTTTATTGATGAGCTAGTTTGAATAAAACACCTCTGCCTCTACCAAAAATGTCCTCATTTTCTCAACAAATAAGATCCTTTGCTCTGTGTTTAGCGTAACTATACATTACCCTCTCATCAATTTATATTGAAGATTAATGTACGTTAACATCTATGTTGATATTATCATGTGTGTCTATTTGAAATTTCTAGTGGAGAAAGTGTGTATATTTGACATAGTACTTTGCTGCCGGGCGATGGTGGCGCACGCCTTTAATCCCAGCACTTGGGAGGCAGAGGCACGCGGATCTCTGTGAGTTCAAGACCAGCCTGGTCTACAGAACTAGTGCCAGGACAGGCTCCAAAGCCACAGAGAAACCCTGTCTCGAAAAA
>NW_004949100.1:4180831-4191819 GCF_000317375.1 Microtus ochrogaster | reverse complement strand
AATATTTTTCATGATTATATTGATAATAAGAATTGGTATTGAAGGAACAGTTGCTGAAATATAGTGTCAAATTTAAAATAGTAGCATCCTATGATGCTGTTTACTTATTGTTCTTATTGGTATTCGAACACATACTATTTGCTGATATATGGTTTGTTAAGTATGTTTTACTTTTTCATTGTAAAATATCTGTTGTGAGAAGAACACTTGTTGGTTATCAGCCACTTAGCCCTGAAATAATCACACAGAAACCATATTACTTAAATCACTGCTTGGCCCATTGGCTCTAGCTTCTTATTTGTTAGCTCTTACATTTTAATTTAACCCATTTCTAGTAATCTGTATATTGCAAAGTGGCTGTGGCTTACTGGTTAAAATTTCATCTGCCTCTGGTGGGGCTACATGGCTTCTCTCTGACCCTGCCCTTTTTTCTTCTGGCATTCAGTTTAGTTTTCCCCACCTAGCTCTTTCGGCCCTCCTCTGCTATAGGCTCAAAGCAGTCCTTTATTAACCAGTGGTATTCATAGCATGCAGAGGGGAATCCCACATCAAATATCATTTAAGTATAATCTAAAGTAAAAATAAAAACATACTAATTTTAGATGGTAAAGTTTTCATATAAAATTTACTTCTGAATTTTAAAACATTACAAAACTCCTTTTAATTTAGTCTTTTATATATGCATATACTTTGAGCATATCAATCCCCAATTTCCCTCTTCTGGATCTTTCCAAACCCTGAACATCTCAATTTCATGACGTTTTTATTTTGTTCTATCATCTTATCATCTCAAAGTAGTGCTTCCTAAATATGCATATGGCTGTTAGTTCATTCAATGAAGCATGAACCATCTACCAGTGACCGCAAATCCAAAGAAAAATGATGATCACTCCCCCTGCTGCCAGTACAGTATAATAGACTCTCTTCTAGAGATGATCCCTGCTGAGACATCCCTTGTCCTGCTGGAGTATTTATTTAGTTAACCATTTACAGCTCTTGTGCTGGTAATGAAAGCTGCTATAGGTTCATGAGGACACAGATCAAATGTGGTGTTCAAATGACAAACTTTACTCACAATCTTTCAGGTCTTAAATTCTTTTGTAACTCCCTTCTGAGATGTTCTTTGAACCCCAGAGAGGGAACTTTGAAACAGATATCTTATTTAGGACTAACTCCTGACTGTCATTTTTTTGCCAGCACTTTCCTGAGTTTTGAGTCTCCATATTAACTCTTACTCATTGAATAAAGAAGCTTCTCTGATAACTATTGATGGAGGTATGGGTATGAACATAAATATTTAGAGGACTCTTTGACAATATGAATATTTAGTAAAATAATAATAGTAGGTTGTCCCTTGAAAATACCTCCTAAGCCACAGAAGTTTGACATAAACTCCTTCCTCTGAGGCAAACTTCAAGTCAATTCAGAAAGATGTTGTTAAGTAATACATAACATTTGTACCAGATTTGTACCAGTACATGCATCTTGTCTGGAAGATGAGAATTGTGATATGCATGTTTCATTCAGAACTGGATAAAAGTGTTGATGTCTTTCTCGGCTTTAGCCTATATGGCACTTTTTGGCACTATGAAAGCTAGCCATCAGAAAGAATAGTTCTTACCTTCTCCATCTAGAAAGCAGTTCCTGGCCAACTTAAAAAAATGATTTCTCTATGTCTTGCCGTTAAACTGGGTGGTGCCTTCATAAACAGGATCACATTTTCCACTTATATCTACACAAGCAAGGGAAAAGGAAATAGCTAATTTGATTCCTATGGGCACTCCAATTTCTGTTACAGAAGACCATGACCAAGGTAAACAATAAAAGAAAGCATTTAATTTGGCTTATGCTTTCAGAGGATTAGAGTCCATGATAGTGGAGTGGGTGAAGATGTGGTAGAAGGAATTGTTCTGGGGAACCCACTAGAGATATCCACTCAGACACAGTTTAGAGCAAAGTGAAAATATTCCAGCCTGCTGAAGATACACTCAGGTATTT
The DNA here is from genome assembly GCF_000317375.1 of Microtus ochrogaster. Classification (NCBI taxonomy): domain Eukaryota; kingdom Metazoa; phylum Chordata; class Mammalia; order Rodentia; family Cricetidae; genus Microtus; species Microtus ochrogaster. The sequence goes on along the minus strand of NW_004949100.1, from coordinate 4,189,821 downwards.
GAAACTATGTGCGGCACTGAGTGTCAGGGGCACTGATGTTTGAAGGCAGAAACCATGTTTTGGCATCTCAATCTGCACCTAAAGGTCGGAGGGTGGTTCTTTGCAGAAGTAAACAATTTCACAGAAGTGAAGATAAGTGGTTAGCTTGAGGGAGCTCTTCTCAAGCAGGCAATTTATCAGTAGCTACAATAAGTCAACTAGAGAATCTTGACCGGCAGTTCTCAGAATAGGGTTAGGTAATTTTCTATGGTATTATCCACCAAGGAGATCAAATTCTAGTTAAAGATGAAATGCTTTCAACAAGAGTACAAGACGGAGGAATCTATGTACTTTCTCACCCAGTCAAATTCCCCACTGATTTTATGGATATGAGTCAAAACTGAGTCCTCTTGTTCTAAGGGGCACAGTTAGTACCAAGAAATAGTAGCTTAACTGAGTTTATTTTTTGTATTATGTAGTTGGCAATGAAGTTGAGGATGGAGAATTCCATCACTAGCCTGATCTGAGTAAGAATCAATGGTCCAGCTAATGCTGACAGGAAGATAGCCAACCATGAGGAAACTAATAAACCGAGTCTGAAATCAATTATTTGATCTGTGTCTTCTTTCTTTCCTTCCTCTGAAGTTTTATAGAACAGTAGGAAGGTTTTCCCTAGTTACTACTGATTGGTTGGGAAAAAATAACAAATAACAAATTTCTTTGGAGGTCATGAAAAACACATTTTATTTCATAAGAACAAAGTCTTGCCTATTTCAATTATATGGTACAGCTTCTGTAACAGAGTCCATTTGACTCTCCATCCCAAAAATAGAATTTTCCAAATTACCTAGGTGTTAAGTATATCTTGGAACTGAGTTCCCTAAAGTTTTGGCTCCCCAACAATCAACAGAAGTTGCACTAGAAACAGGACTAGAATTGGGGCATTTTTGACATTTGTTAACATAGAGTCAAGGCCAATATGACTTCTCCCCATTTCTCCATTTGTGAGATATACCTGGTGGACAATACCGGTACCTGGAAATGTGACTTTTCAATGAGTCAAATAATTCAAATTTATACACATGGTCAATGGCAGCAAACTTCGTGATTTGAGGACTTGATGTAGGTACCTTGTTTTCTGGCAAGATAACTTCACAACTGTCATGGCATGCATACAACTGTAATTACTGAAGGCAACTTCACAACTGTCATGGCATGCATACAACTGTAATTACTGAAGGCAATTTTCTAGTCAATCTTCTCTACAACCAGGTTACTGACCTGCATTCCTTTCCTAAATTCATATTGTTCAGTCCCTGGAAAGGGCATCGGATAGTAGAGCTCCTCCAAAAAGACAGAGACTGTCATCCTAGTTTTGATTTTCAATTTCTATGTCTATCTTCGGGTCTAATGGAAACTGTATCCTTGATTAGTAAACCTGCTAATTTTCTTTAAAAGGCTGCAAGGTCCAAGTGACTGCTTATCTGCCATCATCCTTGGTGTCCTTTCCTGCTCCCGACCCCACCCCCTGGATGATAACAGCTACCTTAACAGCAGTTTGGGTGGGGAAGATGACAGGGTAGAGTTCCATTCAAACAGGCTCTGGGTCCAGCCATGGGTCATCTTTACCCAAATCAAGTATCCTGCGTAGAACTGCATAGATTCAAAGGTGGGAAGTGGCAGAATTCCCTTCACAGTCTGGTTAAAAGCATGTGGAACTTCCTGAAAAGTCTGCAAGGACTTGAGGAGGGAGGAGTGGTTAGCCATTTTACCTGGGGAATATTTCAGAGTTTTGAGGGGGTGGACGGTGGAATATAATTTCAAAGGTGTACATCCTTCTTGATAAGAAGCATATTGGGTTCTGACCAGGGCACAGGGGAGAAAGTTGACCCATTTTTGATTTTATTGCCAGTTTCTGGGACCAATTGGTGATAGTCTCCATAAAAGTTCTGTTCACCCTCTCTGATTGACCTGAGCTCTGTGGGCTATATGCACAATTTAATTTCTAATTACTATTTAATACATTTGCCAGATTTTGAGACACTTTTGCCAGAAAGACAACCATGCCAACCCAAAACTAGAACAGTCCAAACTAAGAATGATTTCCTAAAGAGTTTCTTAGTAAATATTCTTACAGTCTCTCTTCTGGTAGAGTGACCTCCTCCCATCCTGAGAAGGTACTTACAAACACCAATGTGTATTCATAGCCCAAGGTTCTTTTTTCTATTATTATTATCAATATTAAAAATTTCCACCTCCTCCGCTCCTCCCATTTCCCTTCCCTTCCCCTCCCTTCCCCCTCCCCTCCCTCTCCAGTCCAAAGAGCAGTCAGGGTTCCCTGCCCTCTGGGAAGTCCAAGGTCCTCCCTCTCCATCCAGATCAAGGAGGTGAGCATCCAAACAGACTAGGCTCCCACAAAGCCAGTACATGCAGTAGGATCAAAACCCAGTGTCATTGTTTTTGGCTTCTCAGTCAGCCCTCGTTGTCCGCCACGTTCAGAATCCGGTTTGATCACATGCTCCATCAGTCCCAGTTTAGCTGGCCTTGGTGAGCTCCCATTAGATCAGCCCCACCGTCTCAGTGGGTGGGTGCATCCCTCGCCGGTGGAAAGTCAGTCAGATCAAACCTAATAGACTGTAACAGGTCATTGAACCCATAAGAGTCATTCAGGGTCCTCATAGGAATTTTATGTGACAGGAGACTGGCAGAGTTGAGAGCTGATTCTTAACAGAACTATATACAGTGTTGATCCATAAGCAGAGCTGGTCTTAAATCATAAGGACATTAGATATCCATGTCTCAAGTGCCCCACTAAAAAGGACTTCAACTTCAATAGAGTGTGAGGATTTCAGCAACAGTTTGCTGCGCACCGCAGCCCCATCTGCGCTCTATGCTCTAGAACCCAGTTTGCGAGCTTTGGGCAAGGGGCTGGAGATTGAGAATGCACACGCAGAGGCAGACCGACACACAGACCTTCCAAACACTAGTACCCAAAGCCCCCTCCCGTTTAATAGCAACATGGAGGCTTAACTACCCTACAGTCAATGGCCAACAGGTGAAAATCCTATCCTCTGATCCTCTAGGCTAGGCACAGCTTCTAGTAACTTCAATTAGAAGGCTCTAGACAGGGAAGAGCAGCTGAAAGCCAAGACTCAATTAGTCCTAACAGTTCATGACTTAAAATTAATTTATCAGCTCTCTTTACTAGCCTGGTGGTGGCAGCCATGGCCTATGCCAGATGCAAACAAGTCAAGTCTCTTGTACAGATATGCCACCAAATTCTTTTGAGAGTTCAAAGGCTTGTCTGAGGCTGCCAACGCAATAACTGGGGCCTCATCCACACACAAGTGGAATGCCATGCTAATATATGGGAAGACCAGGCTTGAGGCAGACATTAGGGTCTTTTTAAGGCTTTGGAATTTCTCTACTCAGTATCTGTCTAATCCGAAGCTTCAAGCCCACAGTGAGGCTTGGCTATCTCAGCAAACCATCTAAGCTATAGCCATCAGTATCCCGATATGCCCAGGAATTCTTATACTTCCTTGTCTTTGATTTGAGAGTGAACTTTGTGGTATAGCTGAAATATCATTTTGGGAAATGTTTCTGTTCCTTATTCTACTTTGTAGCCAAAGTATATGACCTGAGGAATGCACAGCCATGACGATATAATCTATGGCTTGAAGAGCCTCTAAAATGACTTATGTGCCTGCGCACAATCCTCTTCATCCTATGAGGAGGTGATATCTACGCTAGAGCAGGTTGCTTTGCACATGTTTTTATCAAAATTCTAACATCTGCACTTAGACCTCATAAAATGATACTGGTGGGTCCCTGAAGCCCTTCTTCTGGTCCACTTCTATTCTTGAAGGCTGCTTGTTCATTTCCCAGCTGCCCAGACTCCCAAAATATTCAAACAGAATCTATAATAATTAAATCACTACTTGGGCAATCACTGAAGCATATTGCTAGCAAGCTCTTACATCTATAATTAACCCATTTCCATTATTTTATATTTAACCTCGAGGCTTGTGGCTGACCTGCAAGGTTCTGGCTGGGAGCTTGCATCTTTCTCCGCTGGCAGCTCCATGGCGTCTCTCTGATTCTGCCTTCTTTCTTCTGGCATTCAGTTTAGTTTTCCTGCCTATCTCTACTCTGCTAAGCCACTGGCCCAAACAGATTCTCTATTAACCAGTGGTATTCACAGTATACAGAAGAGAATCCCACATGACCTCCTCTTTTCTGTCTAAATAAAAGGAAGGTTTTAACTTTAACTTAGTAAAGTTACATACAACAAAACAGGTGTCAAGTAAGAAGTACAGTTATAATATTTATGTCTACTTTATCTCTTATTATAGCTAAGGAATACTATAATAATAATTATCTATTCTTCAACTCCATCCTCAGAAGAATATAATATTGCATAATTAAACAGGAATTTCATTATAATTAACTTCCAAAACTCTAGAAATTACAGAGATATCTCACTGCTTGGACAGCCACCCAAAGTTTTTCTGTAACTTTGGAGCATCCAATCTTTATTACACTCCCATAGTCTATGACAGACTTAAACCATGACACAGGAAATTTCAAAGACAGTTTCACCTATATTGACAGTTTGTCAGTCACTTTCTTCTGTGTCCTGCAGAATGTCTTACAGACTTTTTTATGAAGCAGGCACCCTGAAGGATGGCCTTATCTTTAGGAAAGTTCAGCAGTCATTTCTCTGTGGGTTCTGCATGTTTATTCACATAGCATAAACATCAAGCAGTGTAGGCAAGAGCAGTTTCTTGCCCAAATGGTTAACCAACTCCATGAGGAGCCTCTTCAAGGAACATCATCCTCTTGAAGTAGATTGGTGCTGCCAGGAGCAGATGTGTCTCATGTCATGAAAAGTCCTAAGTTCTTAAACATTTTAAATGCCATATCCTGTAGTCTTTGAAAGGTCTGAAGAATGACTATCCATCTGAAATACATCTCTGTACATGTAGAAAATCTAACTAGCATGACTACAAGCTTGACTATTGTAGATGATTATCTATTATATTTCTCAATTACACATTATATTTTTAAATGAGCTGAACAAATACAATACCATATATATATAGAGAGATAGATAGATAGATAACTATAACAAAAATTGACCTAAAATTTGTGTCAATAAACCAAGATCCATACCACTGCAAATCTCTGTAGTATGTTCCCTTTTAAATGTAAACAAAATTTATAAACAATATTTGGGAATAGTTCTCTCCAAATTGCTTCCTGCATGTTGTTGAACAAAATATTTTTAGGGGTATTCATGGTGACCTTTCAGGGGATTTTGGTCCATCAAGCCACAATAGTCTGGAAGGTTTCAACAGGTTCTCATCCTCTGTGGAAACAAAAGAACAACCTCTTTCCAAAGCAACATATCCTTAGACTCAAATTTTAAAGTCAAGAAACCTGTATGTTGGTATATCTTAGCAGTCCATATAATGAAATATCTCAGCTCCTTCACAGTAAAATAATTTAAAGAAAGCATAATAATATATATAATCCAGACTCTCTGTGTATATTCCATCTTTATGTGGGTTATTTTTCTTACTCTATTCTTTTTTACAAGTTTACTCTGTGTCTTTAAAGACTTTGTTTTATGTTTTAAAAAACCATTTGTTTCTTTTTTATAATTCTCTATACTCATTTTCTCTTCTCTCCAAATCCTATGTACATTTATCCAACACTGCCCCCCATTTAGAGTTATTTTCCATCTGAACTTGTCTTTATTGCATATCTTTAAACCTTTTCTGGCCAGAATCACATTTTTTTAATGCTAAGTGGGCATGGCTAGGGCCAACATGGTCCTGCCTGCTTGTTCCACCAGTCTAGCATGGTGGAGCTGTTGGTTGCCTCTGAGAGCCATGTATATTGCCCCAGTTTTCAGCATACAGTAGGGGTTTATGTTGCCATTAAGCAAGTAGTAGAACTCTGATTACAGAACCCATTTAATTGCTTTTTAGCCAGATTTCCTGAAAGAGCCAAGTTCATGCTGGCACCAAAGCCCAGGAAGCCTTTGTTTCAAAACAGAGCAGCTTTTTTTTTCTCCTACTGCTGAATAAGGAAAACCTCTATTAAAGGAGCCATGGCATTAAGCTGTTCTTATATGTTTTCTTTTTTTCTTACTTTCTTTTCCTTCCTTCCTTCCTTCCTTCCTTCCTTCCTTCCTTCCTTCCTTTTCTTACCTAGAATTCTTCCCAAACTCTCTTAGATTTTAAGTGGCTTTTAGTTGGCCACATTGGCTTGCTAATTTGTTGTTGGAGGCCACTTTTTTTGTTTTCCAGCTGTCCAGACTTTTGAAATAATCACACAGAAACTATTAATTAAAACACTGCTTGGCCAGTCACTTAAGCATATTGCTAGCTAGCTCTTACATCTAGAATTAACCGATTTTCATTATTTTATATCTTACCACAAGGATTGTTGCCTACTGTCAAGGTTCCAGCTGGCAGGTTACATCTTTCTCCATTGACAGCTCCATGGCGTCTCTCTAACTCTGACTTCTTTCTCCCAGCATTCAGTTTAGTGTTCCTGCCTAGCTCTATTCTGCTAAGTCACTGGCCAAACAGATTCTTTATTAACCAATGGTATTCACGACAAACAGAAGGGAATCACACATACAAACTTCCACTATTTCCTCTCTAATCTGCTTTCCCAAGCAATCATTCATGGCATGAGATAGTTTGTCTTTCATCAAATGAATGTCACCTGTTGTAAACTTTCTGAGCAATTTCCTAAAGTTGAGAACTATTCTTTCCACCAAATCCCTTAAATTTCTCAAGATTTCTACTTATACCTTGGGCTGACTACATGACAACAGAAATTTTATTGTTTGTATGCTTTTGGGAGGCATCTAAAACTATGGGGTAAGTACCCCATATGATATGTTTCTCAGAGCCTTTCCAGAAACAGCAAGTGATTCATTAGGTCTTTGAATAAGCTTTCCTAACTTAAATTAGCTGTTAAGTTTTCTTGCCATGATTTTTAATCCTCAAAATAATGTGTGAGGATAGGAAAAAATCCAGTGTCCATTTACCTTCATTGATATTTGATTATAAGTTGGTCAGATGCTTTAAAGCTCCATTTGATCTGGCCATCTGCATCAGGCAGTTTCCCACTGCCTGATCCCAAAGTAAATATTCCAATTTTCAGCAGAAAATTCTGTCTCGTTCTTGGACATAAATAGGGTATCTAGGAGCTATTGGCAAGGATCCCAAGGTGGCTGGTGTGTATAAAAAACTATTTCCAACACTTACTAAAAGCCTGAAGCATCTCTGAGAAAGGAGTGCTTTGAGTCTTTTAATTATATAAGTCATTGGTAGAAAAGGACATAAATCCCAAATGGGAAAGAAGTTAAACTTTCACTTTTTCCCAGTGTGACTGAAGAAATTACTACCTTTCCCCCTGGGCCCTTAGAGCAGGCCAGGGAAGAAAGAAAGGACTTGTGGTTTGGGAAATTTTTTCTCCCCCCTGTATGCACTCAGGGCATGGGGAAATGAATGTAAGTAAAGAGACTTAACAAACTGCAGGTAAGCATTCCTGAGCAGATGGGGAACAGAGCAGTCAGGACTTTCTCCTGTGTCAGATGGAAGGGACGGATAGACGATTAGGGGTTTCTCTGGGCAATCTGGTGGGGCCAACAAAATTCAGGTTTTCAACAAGAGGGTACAGGTTTCAAGTTAGGATACGAGGGTTCTCATACGAGAGAAGACATTGATATTATAGGGACACTGGTGGCTATTGCTGTAGCTAGGATGCTGCTAGAGAGAGAATCCATAGCAATAGCTACCACCAGTGTGAGTATTCAGTCACAGGTGCTACCAGAAGAGGTCTCAGAAGCAGGTGTGGGCCTGTGAGCTTTGTTGGCAGTTTTGAGTGCAGTCTCCTTACTGTTCACTGCCTTGTACATTTTATTTGGGTTTCTCCAGCCATCAGAATGGAAAGAGACAGACAAAAAGACACAGAGGGAGACAATGCAATATTAGTAAAGACAAATAGCGGTGGCCACCACACTTACCGGAATAGACCAGGGAAGTCTGGTGATATCTTACATAGAATTAGGGCACAGGATTTACTGTTCTGTCTGACTTCTCCTTTGTATCTTAAGCAGATGGTACCACTTATAGACAAAATTTACTTCTGGAGTTGTTTCAATTTATCTTTTCTCCCGCTCCTTTTGAGTGGTGGCTTCAGGGTATCTCTGAAGCACTTGACATTGATTGGTCAGAGAAGATTTTGGGGGGACATTAGAATCTTTCAGGGTGCTCATGTCTTTATTGCAGCCTTACCTGCTCTTAAGAGTCCACAATACTCTCATTGCCTAAGTTCAGGTTTTGAAGGTCCCAGATCTTGCTGGGACCTTCAAACTGTTATGGAAGTTCTTTTAACCTAAGTGTACATGGATTTCCATGCATGATGCTTTATTTTCTCTATGCTCTATTTTATTAAAAAGACTTTCCAAGTAGGTTTTTATTTGATTTACTTAAATTTCCATTTTCAGCATAATTTTTGATTTGTGTGAAACTTAGTCTTTTAATTGAACATAATTTTCATATATAGAATTGTCTTCCTTATGCCATTCAGCTCTTTTGTCATTGTTGTTTTTATTAGCATATTCATGTCTTCTTAGATCTGGCTGAATATAGTTACTGATATTGTTTTTATTCTTTGTTAATAAGATTTTCCAGCACATTCTCATTATGAAGCACGATTCTGGGATTAGTAATCTAAGGAGGAGATATGTTGTCTCGGACTTCTGTTTTCTTTTTTATAAATTTTTTTTTATTGAAAATTTCCACCTCCTCCCCTTTTCCCACTTCCCCTCCCCCTCCGCCTCCTTCTCCAGTCCAAGGAGCAGTTAGGTTTTCCTACCCTATGGGAAGTCCAAGGTCCTCCCTGCTCACCCAGGTCCAGGAAGGTGAGCATTCAAACAGACTAGGCTCCCACAAAGCCCGTCCATGCAGTAGAATCAAAACCCA
>NW_004949100.1:4179012-4180511 GCF_000317375.1 Microtus ochrogaster | reverse complement strand
TATAGGATCGGGCCAGTTTAGGTACCCTCTCCTCTACTGCCCAAGGAACAAGCTGGGGACATCTCCCTGGACACCTGGGAACCCCTCCAGTGTCAAGTCTCTTGCCAACCTTAAAATGGCTCCCTTAATTAAGATAACTACTTCTCTGCTCCTTCATCCACCTCTCCTCCATCCCAACCATCCCATTCTCTCAAGCTCTCCCCATCCTCCTCTTCTCCCTTCTCTCTCCCCATCTCCCCTTATCCCCACCCCACAACTGTGCTCCCAATCCCTGCCTGGCACTGGAGGAATGTTCCCCTTGCTCCACATCTTTGCCAGCATAACCTGTCACGTGAGTTATTGATCTGAGACAGTCTAACAAGTGTAAGAGGAAATCTCCATGTAGTTATGATTTGAATTTCCCTAATGGATAAGGATGTTGAACATTTTCTTAAATGTTTCTCAGCCATTTCAAATTGTGCGATTGAGAATCCTTGGCCATTTTAGTTGAATTTTTTTATAACTAGTTTCTTGAGTCTCTAGATATTAGTTCTCTACCAAATGTGTTGTTCAAAATATAGTTTTATTTTTTTCATGCTTTTGCTTTGTCCTATTGACAGTTTCCTTTTCATTACAAAAGGTTTTCAGTGCCATGAGGTCCCATTTATCAGTTGTAAATCTTAGTGCCTGAGCTATTGATGTTCTTTTCAGAAAGTTGTCTCTGTGCCAATATATTCAAAGCTATGCTACATTTTAACTGCAGACAGATTCGATGTATCTGGCTTAATGTTAAGATCTTTGATCCACTTGGACTTGAGTTTTGTGCAATGTAATGACTATGGATCTGTTTGTATTCTACTGGCAGACATCCATTTGGATCAGCACCGTTTGTTGAAGATGCTGTCTTTTTTCCAGTGTCTAGTTCTGGTTTTGGTATCAGAAATCAGGTGTCTACATGTGTGAATTTGTCACTAATGTTTAAATAAATGTGGAATCATTTTCAAATGTTGTAATCAAAGAATGATTCTATCACCTACTCTTTGATGTAGTATGTATAACATGAGGGCCTTCTTGTTGTGGTTTCTGTCCTGCCCAGTTCCCACAGCCAGCAAGTACCAAAGAAAATCGCACAGAGGTCTACATAAGTTATGAACTGATTAGTCCACTAGCTCAGGCTTCTTATTAACTCTTGTAACTTATATTAACCCATTATTCTAGTATATGTTAGCCACATGGCTCAGTACCTTTTTCAGTGGGACAGGTCACATCCTGCATCTTCGGCGTCTGGAAAGGACTGTGAAGCAATGGACTTCCTCCATCCCAGAATTCTTCTGTTCTCATTGACCCTCCTCTACTTCCTGTCTGGTTGTCCCACCTATACTTCCTGCCTGGCTACTGGCCAATCAGTGTTTATTTAAAACATAATTGACAGAATACAGAATTGTCCCACACCAAGTGTGGTGTTGTTTTAAATATAAAAATATTAATATATTATTAGGATTATATTTATTTTATGGCAA
>NW_004949100.1:4178082-4178912 GCF_000317375.1 Microtus ochrogaster | reverse complement strand
ACATAATTGACAGAATACAGAATTGTCCCACACCAAGTGTGGTGTTGTTTTAAATATAAAAATATTAATATATTATTATGATTATATTTATTTTATGGCAAAATATAAGTAAATTATTTAAAAATTTAAAAGATCTGTCATCAAATATTATTTTATTGATGAATGTTTTGGCTGTATGTATGTATGCATACCGTGTATATGCCTAGTTCTGTGGTGGTTGGAGAAGTATCTGATGTCCTGGAACTGAGTTACATAAGGTTTTAGGCCACCATGAAGTTTCTGTAACCTCAACCTGAATCCTCTACAAGAGCAGCAACTGCTCTTAGTCTCTGAACCCTTTCTTCCCTGATGTTGTTGGTATAATTACAAAAAAAAATTATAATATTTAGTACTTACAGTAAGATACTTTGTAAATGATTGATTGTTTTTAAATATTTGTAATTTTTATCTAAAGAAACCTACCATTTTTATTTTGTGTTTCTTAATTTAGCTCATATTAAAAAGTGATGTCAAATTGTGTATCTTTCCTTGATATCTACCTAGAATTTGGAACATTTAAGTTGTTATTAAAACTTTAAAAGTCCTAAAACAATTACTCAACTATTTTATTTTAATTTTTAAGTTAAGAACTCTTTAATCCCTACTTTTAGTTAAAATAGCTTAAAATTCAATGGAATTATCTCTGTCTGGAACAGTGACCAGGCAGACGGGAGGAATGTGGGAAAGATGGAGGGCAGAAATGTAGGACAGAGCAGAAGGATGGGGCAGAGTGACAGAAGTATCCAATATATTTTATGTGGTTGTATGAGCTGCGGGCCTGCTTTTTGTCC
>NW_004949100.1:4172932-4176582 GCF_000317375.1 Microtus ochrogaster | reverse complement strand
AGGAAGGATAGAAGAAAAAAGAGGGGAAGAAGAGTAGAGAGAAAAGAAGGTAAAGTAAAATGAGCAAAGAAGAAAGAAAAAATAAAAGAGGAGAGGGTAAAGCAAAAGAGAAAGGTAATTTATTTAAAAGAGATACCAAAACAGAAAGACCAAATATATTTGAAGAAATAATTGAGTATTATTTTTATTTTTATGTCCTTTTCAAAGTTTTATTCATTATATGAAAGCTTTTATTATGTAAGTTTTACATTTGTTTCATCAATTTTATGCCTTTTGTTTTTTAGGATATTGTGAAGTATATTGTTTCCTTGAGTTCTTTGTAAAGATGTCTGCTCTTTGAACATAAGAGATTATTGATTTTTTTCTGTGAATTTTATATACTGTTACTTTGTTGAAAGTAGAAATTAGCCATAGAAGTTTTTCTAATGGTGTCTTTTGGGATTTTTATGTATAAAAGCATATCAACTGTATATTAAGTTATTTTGACATTTTCTTTTCTTCTATGTATCCATTTGAACTCATTCCATTTTTTAAAATTTTTCTGCCTAAGATTTCAAGCACTATATTCAAAAGGTATGCAAAAATTGGATTTTTGTATTATAGACATGCTTTTATTCGAGATGCTTTGAGTTTCTTCTATTTAGTATTATGCTGGCAGTGGCCATGCTATTGACTCCCTTTATGGATGTTGACATGTGACCCTCATAATCCTACTCTGTCCACAAGTTATATAAAGAAGGGGTTTGATTTTTTTTTTTTTTGGCTTTGTCAAAAGTCTTTTCTGTGTCTAATGAATCATTCATGCAGTTTCAGATTTTACTGTGCTTTTATGGTGAATATGTTTATTAATTTATGTTTGCAGAACCATTCCAGCAGCTCTGGTCTTAAAGCCTAGTTGATATTATTTGATAATCTTTTTTGAACTGTTTTTGTATAAGGTTTGCAAGTATTTTATTGAGATTATATATATATTTACTTAAGGAATATTTGTCTAGAGAATTCTTTTCTTTCTCTTTTCTTTTGTTGAAATTCGGGTGGTTTTGGTATCATGGTAACAGTGGCTTTGTAAAAAGAAATCAGACATATTCCTAAAGTTTCCATTTTTTAGAATAATTTAAAGAATGTTGTAGTTAGCTCTTTGAAAGTCTAGTAGAATTTTGCATTTCATTCACTGACCCTGAGGTCTTTTTAGTTGGAGAATTTTAAATTATTATTTCTATTTCATGAGGGGTTATATGTCTGTTTAAATTACAAATATCATCTTGAGTTAACTTTGATAGGTCATATATATTTAAAAAATCAACCATTTTCCTGTTTGCCAGCTTGAACCAATTCTATATTTCATTGATTATTTGATTCTGTCTCTTTCTGTCTTTTGTTTTTCTATCTCTCTCTTCGTATTTCTTTGATTTTTACCACGAGTCTATTTCTTTCTTCACTTCTATTTTTTTTTTGAGATAGCTTTCTACATGTTGCAGTTACTCATGAAGGTGATAATTGATTTACCTCAAGTTCTAACATCTTGGACATGAAACTGAAGGATAATTCATCATGCCACAGAAACACTTGTACAGTCGTGTTCATCATTTCTTTATTCATCATAACCAGAAGTAGAAAGCAACCAATGCTGTCCAACAATGAAAGAATGGATATATTCTTTTGAAATATATTTACACAATGTAACATTACTCAGCCATTAAAAAGAATGGAGTCATGAAATTCACAGATAAAAGTGACAGAATTAGAAAATAATCATCCTGAATAATGTATCCCAGACCCATAAAGGCAACTGTGATATGAAATCACTTATGTATGGATATTAGCTGTTGTCAATGATTAACAACTACACTCCTTAGAACCACAGAGGTTCTTGAAAGATTAACACCTGAAAAAGTGTTGGGAGTGTAGAAAGGTTCAGAAAGGAAAATAAAATAGATAGTTGTAGCTGGAAGGGGTTGATCTGGAATGGGAGCACCAAGTGATGAGGAGAAGTGAGAGGAGATGAGAGAGGGAATGGGGAAGGACACAGATGAAGGGAAGGACCATTTTTAGGGTAGTATGGAAACATACTAGAGTACAAATTCCTAAAATACATATCTAAAAGTTATTTAAGTAAAATCTCTGAATTATTGGAGAGATGGAACCCCAATTAGTCATCTCTTAAAACCAAATGAAATGTCCAGTAATGGGGTTAGTTTACATCTAATTGAGTTTCTGGCCAAAGGGACCCTGTGGGAATCCCCACAACAACCTAGTCTGATGCCAATACTATAGGTTGATCTCCATCAACTTACATCAAGGCTACGTTTAGATTGTTTCCAGGTTCTGGCTATGACAAACAATATTTCTATGAACAATTATTTGGTCATCAAAAGAAAAAATACTTCAGTAAAAAAAAAAAATGGGGTATAGACCTAAACAGAGAACTCTCAACAGAAGACTATAAAATGGCTAAAAGACACTTAAGGAAAAGCTCATCAAACAAGTCTGAGATTCCATCTGATATCAGTAAAAATGGCCAAGATCAAAAACACTGATGACAACTTGTGCTGAAGAGGATGTAGAGTAAAAAGGAACATTCCTCCTTTGTTGGGAGTGCAAAATGGTACACCCCTTTGGATATCAGTATGGTGATTTCTCAGAAAATTAGGAAACAACATGTTTCAAGCCCCCACAATACCACACTCCAAAGGATGCTCAATTGTTACCACAAGACATGGGCTTTATTTCATCTATTTCTTGATTTTATCAATCCCGATGTTTTAGTTTTTGTGTTGTCTTATATTTTATTTTATTATTGTCCACTAAATGTTTGTTTTCTTATGAAAGCAGGAAAAAAGTGGATCTGGATAGGAGAGGAGGAGGGAAAAGACTGGGTGAAATAGAGTGAGTCAGAACAGTAATTGGACATATTATATTAAGAAAACTATTTTCAATGAAGCAAAAAATAAAAGACTCAGAGAACATCCTTCAAAAGGAGTAATAAGTTTGTATGAACTCAAGGGTGCCGAGGACAACTTTGGAGTAGTTTCTTCCAGAAACAACAGGAAAGCTGTACCCCTAAATTCATGGCAGCTGTCTTTCTCTCTGTTTGTCTGTCTCTCTCTCTCTCTCACAGACAAAAATATCCCTACCACAAATACACAAATTAAAATTTAGACTATTATTTGATAGATACTCTTGATCTAAACTTTGATGTTACAAATGTCTATAGGAGTTAAACTCAGTGATTGCATTTCACACAGGAAAATGTGTGGTGCTAGATATGGAACACCTCAGTTTGCACAACATAAGGAGTGGAGTTACCACTGCTTCAAAACTATGTCGCAGTCAGTTATGATTGTGGAAATGATCACCACACTGCTTCTTAATTCCTTTCTTTCATGTTTCTAATGTAATCTGCTGAGAAAGTTTTCTCCATACTTAAAAAGAAATGACAAACTAATGTGAATATTGTCTCCTTTAAGACTGATGTGGGACAATTGCAATACAATTTTAAGAGATATTAATTTCTAATGAAAAAAATGAGAGTTAATGGCAGTATTGATATTTTGAAAGAGATATGACTTAGTTTATATATAAAAATGATATCAAATTTTAATATTTCCATAATAGTGATAGTTCCAATAGTCGGCAATTTGCCCAATTGC
>NW_004949100.1:4168799-4172183 GCF_000317375.1 Microtus ochrogaster | reverse complement strand
GGCAACGGGATGATTGGGATACAGGAAGGTAGGATAGGGGAGCAGGGAAGCACATATCTTAATTAAGGGAGCCATCGTAGGGTTGGGAAGAGACCAAACTCGTACTATTCTTAAGAAGGATTCCTTATACTTAGGTTTTGCCTTGGACTACACAGTTTTATTCTGAGTACTTGATAATCATGAGTTTGAATGAAGCAATTCCTGCTTTCTCCTAGATTTTTCCATATCATCAACTTTCCTTTGAATAACTCATTCCAAACAGTGTCAAACTTCTACTCCTAAGTTGCTGTGATAAGTTGTGCCATAAAGTGTCCCAAGGTCCTATCACTTTGCCAAATTTCACCTGTTACTGACATTATTGATTATGTCAAGAAGGACATTGTCTGAAGTGTTATTCTGTGTTTGGTGCAGTCATTAAAATTTTAATCACTCTTAGGGCTGCATTAATTAACACAGTCAGTGAGTTTCAGCAGTGGCTGTGGAGGGATGTCCTGATGGAAACATAAGGACAAAGTACTTTTAGTAACAGGATGGTCGGTGTAACAGAGATGGATGGCCATTGAGATTTACTCCTTTGGATTCTTTCTCACTTTGTTGTCTCTAATCCCCTTGAGTAGTTAGTTTTTTCAAAGTTGAAGTGGGGGAATACTTTTTCAATTTGAAGAGATATGAAAAGAAAAACAATTAGATGTGTAAGGTAATGACTCTCAGTGATGTTTGTGATTAAGAATAAGCAGAGAGGTGTTGTGGGGAAATCAAAAGTGGTTTGCTAGCCTCTTTCCAACAGCTTAGAAGTCTACATTCAGCAGCATTGTAAAACTTCCAGCTCTGTAAATTTCTCCTCGTAAATCAAAGTATATACAAAGTCAAATGCCCCTCTTATATTTTTTTAGAGAACTGGAGTGTACTATAATGTAACTTAATTACATGTCCTCCTAATCATAGCTTTTTGAGAATTTTACTGATAGCTTTTCCAAAGATTTACTGACTTGAAAAAGTAATTTCCTGTTTCTGCATGTAAGAGCCAAGATTGTTTTATAAATGTCCCACAAGTTTGAAAAAAAATATTCCATACACCAAATTCATACAAGTCAGCTTTAATTGATTCCAAATATTCTTATACAAGAGATTTTAAGAATGCATTAGACATTTTAATTTATATTTTATGCATGAGTATCTGCATGTATATCTGCATGCCAGAAGAGGGTATCACATCCTATATTGATGGCTGAGAAACACAATGTGGTTGCTGGGAATGGAAGTTAGAACCACTGCAAGAGCAGCCATATCAGCTCTCCAGCTCTCCAGTCCCCTTAATTTGGTTTTAAGTCATTTTAGACATTTTGTTTGTGCACACTCTATGACTACATCTATATATCTGATGATAACATTTATTTCTGCTTAATGTTCCTCTTTCTAGACTCCAATGATCTCATTTAAAAAAGGAATTTCCAGCCATTTAAACCAGAATAGGTTCTCATAATTGATGAAATCAAACATAATCCTAAGTATGTTCTAGTGAAGTGTATTATTCCATAATCAAATATGCATATTATTCTTAAAGGTTATCATTCCAATTTTCCTCAGTTATTCAAAAACCACTTCACACTATAGATTCCAGCTCTAATCAGAGTATGCCTTTTGAAATATATTACTAGTTATTTCAGATTTTTATGTATGCATACACTGTATTTTGGCCATATTTGTCTCCCCACACTCCTCTCCCTAACAACCGCTAAATATAAACCCCACTACCAAACTCCACAAAATTTATTGTCTTCATTTTTTTTATTGACCCAGCAAATCCAATCAACATTACCCATCCATTGGAAGTTAGTCAATGAAGGAAGGGCCACATCCTTAAACAAAATGGACTTTCTTTTCCCAAGAAACCATCAGAAGTCAATAATCCTCAGTTAGGGGTGGAGTCTCTTGAGTATGACCCCACTCCATACTAGAATGTTACTGATTTAATACCTGTAGGAGCAAGCAGAAACTCTGAGTGAATGAAATTCTGAGTGAATTTATACTTTGACATGGGCACAGCCATGCCAAGACTTCAAGGCCTCAGACCCATGGGAAATGGGCA
Source organism: Microtus ochrogaster (assembly GCF_000317375.1). Lineage (NCBI taxonomy): Eukaryota > Metazoa > Chordata > Mammalia > Rodentia > Cricetidae > Microtus > Microtus ochrogaster. The sequence continues at coordinate 4,170,094 of NW_004949100.1, read as the reverse complement.
AAGCTTTTGTCCACATGGTTCAGGCTCAAGGGAAATGCCACAGCTTTCCAGTGGGAGGCCAAAGAGTCATATTTATGAGTGATTGATCATTGTGTGAAGCTTTCTCCTCAGGATTGTTTATAACCTGAATCTGGTCACATACAGAAACTTCCTACAGAGCCTAGCGAACCATCTGCCATGTGCCGGGCTTGATAAAAATGCTGAGGTTTTGGGTTGCAAAGGTAGCTGTTACTGCCTGGCCCCAGATTTATTGATGTGTGAGTGTTGCAGAGTTTCAGGAACCAAGGTGGAAAGGATGTATCAGGTGTCTGTGACATTTTTCTACTCAGATATTGGGTCTTGTGAGAGTGATCATCCGCAGGAAATACCTGTGCTCCATCCTTCTACTGCAGTGTGAAGATATGAGTCAGGACCAAGTCCGATTTATGGGAAGGATACTATGAAATATTTGGACGTTTTCTCCTTGTGAGTTAGTTGTTTTGTCCAGTATGTTGCTCACTGATACTTGTTCTATTCTTTTACCAAAGGACTAACAAAATTTAAGTTTAGACTAAGTACTGACCTATGCAGTCTTTGTCCTTTTCATTTCCATTATATGTTTCTTTTCTATGACATATTAAATCTCTGATGTATGTTTTAATAGGCTGACTTTAGGAACATCTGGAGCCTCACCTGCTCTTTCACTGATTAAATTCCTTTTCAAAATTCAATGAACACTGATTATGTTCCTAATTAATAATTACAGGGTTAGTTTGAGTCTTTTGTTTATGTTATATTTGTTCTCTCCCTTCTTTCTCCGTTTCTCATTCTCTCTTCTTTCACTCTGAATTTATTTCCTCTGAAGCTTAAATACTCAAAAAGTTTTTCTCAAATGTATGTATGTTTACATGGTATACATATGCAAATATGGACAAATCATAGTTGTGGATTTGTCCATACCATATTTATTGATTTTGAGACCTGTGGTCATATATTAATACAATACTTTGGGTTTTAAAATAAATTGTAACATTCATATTGCAAGGGGTTGACATAGTTTATCCTTTAATTTAATTGGGGTGATTTTATGTCTTTTAAGGATGATGTTGGAAATTTTATTGCGATCATATTTTATCTATAGATAGATTTTAATATAATGGTCATTGGTACAATATAAATTCTCCCATTCTATTAAATGGAATCTATTTTGCATCTTCTAATGTAGGCCTAAAATGCTTTCTTCAGTCTCTTAAAGCTATTTTTGTAGAAGTATTTCTTTGGAAAGGTTTATCAAGTCATGTCGCGAGAGGTCCTTC
>NW_004949100.1:4153489-4168393 GCF_000317375.1 Microtus ochrogaster | reverse complement strand
AACTAATTTAGATTAAAATTGAAATGGATAATGAAGTGATTTGTTACAATAGTGTTTTCAAATCATTTGTAAAAACTTTTATATTAACAACGTGCCATAACAATTTATTTTATTAAAAACTTCTCTACACTGTTTCATAATCTCTTCCTACAACAATTTTGTTTGTTTTTGTGGAGTGAGCTTTTAATACAGTTTGGTTCAGTTTTCAATGAGATACATAATATTCTTTGATATATATACAAATATATATAAATACATATGCTTATGTAGATATTTATTATATGCATCATATGTTTTTACATTGGTTAATGATACAACCAACCAATAATTTTGGTTATTAATTTATATCTGTAAAATTATTTCATATTTAAAATTATTTATAATTTTCAAATACTTCTTATTCTCTGTAATTTATAATTTTTTAGCTATTTCCTCTTTGTTTACAAAATATTTACATAATTTTTGACCTTTTAAGAGCTATCTTTAGAATTTTAGGATTCATTAGAATCGATCTAAAGTGTTAAATTAAGAAAAATAATAATCTTCCTTTTCTTCAGTAACAGACACAATATTCCTCCATTTGACTGTGGCATCTTCTCGTGTTACATGATAATACTTTTGTTATATTTGTTATATTTTAGTTTTCATTTCTCATGTACTGGATTTTTTTCCATTTCATCACACCATTCTTTGGACTGTATGATGTAATTACCTGTTTCAAGGTCTGAGTAGTTAAAAAACAAAAGAACCATTAATCAAGTACTAATATCCAATATCCTGTTGTCAAATGAAGGGATTTTTTTGAAAGAAGAATATTTTTATAGTTAGAATATAAGAAATGAACTTGCCAAATATGGGTTGACTTCTGTTGAGATACACACAGCACACCTCTTGCTACAACATTTACAAAATACAACCATTTTCTGACTACCCTAAAAAGAAACAAAACCTTCTTTCATATCCTAGAAAAAAAATATTATTTTTTAAGTTAAAAATTCTTCTCTAACCCAGCCGCTAGACTAAATAACTAGGGCAGAATCCTGTCTTAGGCATTCTTGTTGCTAGTAGAAGATACATATTATGGGTTTGTCCCTAAGAACATCAGGGAAACAGATGCAAGTTGATGAACTCAGGTTGTTAAATTTGCAAAAACATATACACCAATAATTAATAATTCATTAATTTTACAAGGAACTGAAGTGAAGACATGGAACTTCCAGGTATAAATACTGTAAAGTCCTAGCATACTGGATTAAATTGTTTGTGTAAAAATTCCTTTATTTGTTTTTTGGTTTATTTATGTTAATGAACACTAAGCAGATTAAAAAAAAACTTTTATGGAATTTTATATGATGATTCATTCCCATGATACATGCTTTTCTCAGGAATGATTATCACTAAATGGAATGGTAAGAATAAAGGAATAGAATTTGTTACAGTATGTGGAATAATATTATTCAGACTTAATTATCTTTTTAAATGCTTAAACGCTGAGTGATCAAACTGCAGCATGGTTCTAAATGGGTAATATATTATTCTGTCTCTGTGAATACCAAATTAAAGTGAACTTTGTGCGGAGAAAAGATGTATCATAGTAAACAGAAAAAATATTAATATTAGCCTCTGGATTTTTCAAATAGATTCAGAACAACAAATTTGTTTAAAATTGCAAATGGCTTGAATGTTAAGATCAGACTGAAACTACCATTTTTTTTCTGTAATATGATTTTATTTAGGTAAGTATGAATGTTACTGTGGCCTCTAAACGATATCATTACCCGAGCCTTTGCCAGATGTTGGCAGTTCGCCTAAAAATGATCTAAGCAAATTGACAGACTTTGTGTATTCACCTCCTTGTCCAATCAGATGGCATGCAGACTACTTTGCACTAGACTCTTAGACCCATGCCAACATTTTATTCTTTCACACTCTGCCAGTTTCTTCCACCAGGCTGCAGGCTGACTAATAAACAGCATGCTGTACACTTTTAAGTAACAGCCAAAAACAAAAACAAAAACCAGTGGATGGGGGATTGTACCTCTCCAGAAATCACTTTGTAATTTGTGGAGCCAGAGTGAGAATCAATGGCAATGAGGTGGAGCATCGTTTCTAATGCGAACCTGCCTTTAACATTTTCACTGGGACTAAAAAAAAAAAAAAAAAAAAAAAAAAAAATAGTGAACTAAATTAAAATAACCAGTCAGCACATAAAGAGCTCAGAACTCCTATGTCAATACAATGTGCATTAATATCCTAAAACTCTATCACCTCATGCACAAATTATGACATTAATCACTTCAATGTTGCTATCATATAAAATTAATTCATATTTACAAATCCATCATAATAGATGCATGATAGTAGTATCATCAAATTATTTTTCACTCCTCTTATCATTTTCTTTTTAAAAATCTTGACATTGGAATGTGCAAAAAGATGAGAATATTTTGAAGGACTACCAAATTTATTCTTAAAATCATGGGAAGTACGGATCTTTTCATATATTTTTGTTTTATGATACATATATTGAACATTTAATGTCCTTTTATTTTATATGTCATTAACAGTGTCTCTAATTTTTCCAACCTGAGGTATAATAGCAAAAGTACTACAAATTTCTCTTATCTTTCTCTGATTTATTAAGACTTCTTACAAAATATCTTAGCAATTTCAGCATATAATTTCCATTCTTATTAATTTGAGAACTCTTTCCTTTTTATTTACAGAACTGTCTGCCTTTTAGATTTCTAGCACGAAGTTATAGGTAAATTTTAGACACAGATTGATTGCCTAGTGTTCTTCTTAAAAAAAATAAATATGCAGGGGTGTTCTTCTTGAACACGGGGCACAAGACAGACACACACGGCGGAACAAACACAGACACGACACGGCGGCTCCCACGTGGGTCCACTTTAATGGGGGAGGGAAACACAGAAGGATGGGAAGGGACGTGCAGGACACATGAGGAAAGGCAAAGAGAGAGAGTCTCGTGTGGCCCTGCCTTTTAACGGGGAGCGCAAGGGTGTCTGGGAAGGATGTCCCATACCTGCGCGCAGGTGTGCGCACAGGTATCCATAGTCCAGGAGGAGTCTGGGAGTTGTAGTTTCCAAAAGAACAACACCTAGTATGCATGAATCACCAGGAAAAAAATCAGCACTCTCAAATCACTATTATCAACACAATTGGACATTCCAGTAACTAAAATAAGTGTATGTTACTATATAAATGAGTTACTCATGACCACTGATTTGAAAACTCAAATGCCTATTATTTGTCTATTAGGAATAAACAAAAATCACGGATATTTTGGTCAAAGGAATATTATTATCTTAGGCTCAGTTGGAATTATACAACAGCAGATTTAGTCACTCTGATACAAGTACTATAAAATTTAAAATTAGGAACCATTTATCTTAACCATATTCAATTTAACATTTTATATCATGGCTTATTTTAAGTTATAAAAATCAAAAATAATGGAGAATCACATTGTTCTATGCCCGTTAAAGTGATTCACCTGGAAGAAGAGATATGATTTACCTCCTTGATGAGAAGAGACCCTTAAAATAATCAGGGCATTCTGAAACAATATTAAATTAAGAATGCAATAATAGAGATTGTGTACTTCATGTAGAGAAGGGAAAAGCAGGTATCATCATACTTTACTTGCTACTTAGCAGCACGTGTGCCACAGGTGATTGACTGCACCACACATTGTGACTGGGAAACCTTTGATCAATAACTTCATTTTTTTTTTCAGAACAAGTTAATTTGTGAGGATTCTTAGAATAGAATTAATATGACAGTTCCTTAATGCTTTTCAGGTTCATCCAGTTTTAAATACTGCTGATACACATCTCTTGAAGTTATACTAAATATCATCATATAAACATGTTTTAATTACTTTTGTAGTTTGCATTTTAATTGAATAATACATTGTATTATATTTTCTTTTGAAAGATTGAATGCCATAAAATTCTTCTAGCCTTTAAAATTGGAATGATGGCAAAATAATTAAAAGAATGGGCGCTTATTCCCGAGAAAATAGGTTTCATTCTCAGGCACATGGTGACTAACAACATGACTTTAACTCCAGTAGAAAATTCAATGGATATCTACTTCTAGCCTAAATGGACACTGCCCACATAAGGCATATAGGCATACATGAAAACAAAACACTCATATACACAAAATGAATAATAAATAAAAATCTTAAAATTGCTTATTTTACCACTTTGAAAACATCAAGTTGTCTAGCTAGTCAAGTCAGTAAGCTGGTAGTTTTATGCTATTTTGATAGTCAGTGGACATTACTGAAATAGATAATTTAAGATGATTGATTATACGTATTGATTATAAAAATATATTCATATTTCAAGGTGTATTAGATATTTAAATAACAGCATCTATCTTACTTTTGTGAAATGAATCAAGGTGAAATATCGTTGAAATTAAAATGCCCACAATCTTTTCCATCAAGAGCAATGGCACTGAAAACCAGAGCAGAGCTGGCATTGGTCTCAGACATCATCTGCATCCACAGTTGTCTATTGTATATATAAGAGCTAAGACTCTCAAATCTTAATTGACCTTTACAGTGCCTCAGATCTCCTTAGTGCCTTTTCAGATTCTAGGAAACTGTTTGCTGGCTGCCAAGTCAGTACCCTTCACTAAGCTCTGTGGTCTCCGAATAACACAGTTTGCATTTTTTTTTCCACTGTTGGGCTTTTATTAACATTTAGAGAACAAAATTGGAAGTTATAAAAATGTACATTTTTCTATATTTAAATTTATTAGTAAAACTTACTAGAGTATTTAAGCAGATCCTTGAATATAATTAATATGCTAATGTGGAATACTTTTGTTTTGTAAACGAAGATCCTACTTAGTATGAGCTATTCAGTGTAAGCAGAAAGGACTGAATCTACGCTCATACTGTGAATATTATGAAAAGAGTTTTGGTGTTTGTTTGAATAGTCTATAAGTCTGCTGGGATTTCCTCTCCCTCTTTTTCCTGATTGACTTAATTTTCTTCATTAAAGAATGGTATACAGATATAGGGATTTGATCTTTGCTGACTCTGTAAACCCCACGTTTTCTCAACCTCAATAACAGAACAGACATAGAAATTCTCTCCAGTAAAACACAAAAAGACCATCTGGAAGGGCACCTGCACAAATCAGGTTAATAAGATTTTTTTCCACAACAGAATTTTAAAAATAATAATAAATATGGATTTAATTCTATTTGACCTTTTACTTAATGAGAAGAAAGTCTTCTGAAAAAATACAAAACCCAACAAGGTAAATATCACAGAAAGGTCATAGAACACACCCAGAGGTTTCATGTGACTTTTATTTTATCCTCTAAAATATGTTTTTAACTCCTCGTGTTTATAATTTAGTCTCTAATATTTTTAGCTTTCTATCGAAATTCAATTTAATGCATAATTAAAGCAGTTTTACAATTAATGGAACATTTAAATAGAAAATCATTGAGATCCCATATTCCCATTCTCAATTTTACAGATCACTAACATTTTGTATATGTGTGGTAAATTGATTACAAACAATAAAAAATATTACCAAAAATTCATCACACACTGTAGAGTATTCACTGCTCTCAAATCCTGGGATCCACAACACCATCCTTCTTGAAAATCTCTCCATAGTGATTTATAAAGTCTCTCTTGCTTTATTTCTTCATAGTGTGGTATAGTGCATGCCTAGTACATATAAGGTATGTGGTAATTTCATTATTCAGTTAGTATGCCACAAGGATTGTATTTTATTGTCACACAAACACCATGCATATTTTATATCCACTGTACTGCCATCCCTTTTTTTGGCTCTCCTCTTCTCTTCATATTTCTTCCTTTTCATCTATCCATATAAAATCATACATGCACACTGCACATGCAAACATATGTACATATTAAATCTCAGTACCACATGTTATTAAAACATTATACTTTGCCTTACTCATCCCAGTTTCCTCCAATTCCACATTTTAGTTTTAGTGGAGATGCCATGTGTAGATGGATAAATCCTCTCCTAGAAGAAATGTATCACTAAAGAAAAATGCTAATTCCAAGAATAGTGTATCTGGATGTCAGAGTTTATGGGTCTAAATAATAGTTAGCTTGTTCCATGTCAAAACTTAATCATTCATAGTTAAGATGATCCAGAAAATGAATATATACGCATTGAATACAACTTTTGTAGTATACACAAATGACATAATTAACTACGTATATTTTATTAATTATAATATGTAACCTAGAGATGATTTTATATTCATGACAAGTTTGTACAGTCATGTGAAAGCACATTACCGTTTTCTTGGAAGATATTTGACATCAATGAATTTGACTTCTGAAAGAAACTCCCAGACTCAATGCTTCATGGATACCAAAAGATGAGTATATGTGGCTTAATTAGCTTTTAGAATAACTCATAAAATATTTTTCTACTTTTATAACACATTCTAATATTAACTAAGATAATATCATTTAATAAATACTTATAAACCTTTTTCTTATAATAAAGTACAAGAAATTATAAATGACAGCAATTAAAATTTCAATTCATTTAAGATTGATTTAAAATTAGGTTTGCTATTATATACTGATGGGGTACCTTCACTTGCAATACCCAGATATTTAAGAAAACAAAACCTAATTATTTTTATTTACATTAAATATGAACTTTGGAGATACCAGAATGATGAAGAATGTCTTCCACGTCCCCATGAGGATGAAAATTTCTGTATATGGGGTGGTCTACACAATCAAAAGAAAGAGTTTATTTGGACTGGTTTATTCTGTTTTTGCCGGTAATTTCTGCATTGCTTTTCTTTTGAGATTTCTTGCTTACTACAACTCAAGCATCCTTCTGCTTATGTCTGTCCTAATAGTTTTGAATCAAATTCTGCATGTATTGGTCAGCTCTTTAGAAGACAATGATAGTTATGCTGAAGATACATTTAGAAAACAGTGATTTCCTTCTTTGTCTCGCCTCTCAATTATAGGTTCGACACATCTTAAGAAGTCTTAATGCTATAAACTCTTTCAGAATTTTGATTTTTTTCTTTGTGTGAAGCAATCTACCCTACTTAGTCTTCACCCTAGCTCTGGTCATCTTTTGATATATTTATAAAGGGATGCCACTTGGATGATCTGACTGAAATTGGAACATGTTTTGGTCATATGATAATCTACACTCTAGTCTGAGTCTTCATTCCACATACATTTGCACTGACAAGGCCAAATCTCTTTGTAAACAATATCGTTAGACATTTCAAGCTTCCCACTTTCTTGTAGCCTTAAGCTTCTCTATATAAGTTACATAATAAAATATTATTTTACAAATGCAGAAATAAGAGTAATGGTGCCCCTTTCAGTGCAGTGAAAATTTAAGGAGATAATTCCATTTAGCCAATATTTTACTTAATGAAATAATAGTGCGGTATACTTTTTAATATTACCTTGTTCTTTATAGAGTAAAATGTGAAAATATTTAGAATGTTTCTCTAATTCTACGAGTTTTTATTGCATTTAATTTCCACCTGGGATTTGATAGAACCTGGTGCTTTAAAAATGCTAGGGTAGCTTTCTACCCTGAGATGTATTTCCTGACCTGAAGATGACTTATAAACATAGGTATTAAGTCTGAGTAATTCAGTGATCTTCTGCATGGCGTACAGAAGTGTCAGTTCTTACCAAATCGAGGTCTCCTGATTTGACTGATGGAAATGAACCAAAGCCAGGTTGGAAAGTTCTCAGGAAGATTAAGACAAATTCATTTCAGGCAGGTAGACATTTTATACAGTTATTATAACATGACATAATGGCAGTTTGCAAACTAGAAAGTTTCCAAGATTAATGTCCAGTGGTAAATGTTCAGCCAAGTTCTACATGGTTTGCTGAATTCTATGAAAAACAAAGTCACACAGCTAGCCTGTGTGCTTTGTTGCCTGAGGGGGTGCCTCCGGTTTTCAGGAAGTGAATGACAGACCAAGTCTCCCAGGAATCATAGGATCAAATCTCAAAAATACTATGATGTTTACCTCTCAAGGAGGATAGACCAGACCCACTCCAGGATTCCCTGAAGAAGCTTATAACTGGGAACTTTGGAATACTAGACTATATCAAGTGAGGTGAGAAGGTCTTTGTTATATTTATGCCTCCATTATCTTAGTGGGTTTTTTTTTTCCTATGTAGTATGTGCTTGGTAAAGATAATTTTATTTTTCAATTATCAGTGATGTGATTTGGAACATTATAAAATGATAAAATATATCTATTGATTGGTAGTAAACTAATTGATCCTTGAGAACTTTAAAAAATCACTGTTTTCTTTATGTTAGGAGTCATTTTGGTCATTATTATCAGAGAAGACTGACCCTGCCACACAGTTTTGGGGATAAGCCTCAAAATCCAGGTATCAAACAACTGAGCAAAAGGAAATATCATAAATGTCAGAACCTGATCCAAACCTGTCTCACGATCAAGGGAAAGATAACAATTCATGTTCAAAGTAGAGACAGCACATAGAGTTTTTGCTTATCCAACTTGTGCTCAATGGAGCGCTGCAGACGAATTCTGCTCTATGGCCCAGTATTGTATGACAAATGCAAGAATCTTGCTAATCCATCAGCAGTTTATCATGTATCCATATTTTATTGTTTCCTTTCTAAATGCCTTATTTAAATCCACATACCCAAGCTGCACATAGTTCTGAGCCTAAGTAGGTGCCCAGTAAGGGTTTGCTAAATTTGTTTCATGATTCTGAAAAATAAATCTCTTCTTTCCAGATGACTTAGAGTGACTAAATTAGGTATTTTATCCGTATTTAATATGCTACTCAAACACACTTCAATTTTCCACCACCTCTTGAGAACGCAAAGCATCAGTATAAATTCACAGTGCAGACAGTTAAAAAGCACAGCTGTTAAACCACAGGGTAAATTCGCAAACTCTCATGCTGCTTGATTTAGTTCAGTTAATTACTGTTTATTTTGAATAATTATGCTATAGCTTGTACTTTAAAAAAACATTTTTGTCTGAGCAAATTGATAGAAATATTTATCAATGTCTTTAGTTAATGCTTTAATTTCCCCCAGATAATCACTTTGGAATGAAAGATTTAGCTCTCCAGTCTCCATAATAGGAGTTGATATATGCTTAGCCTTCTCTTTTAAATATATTTTGCTTTATCTTTGTTTTGAGGAAGCGATCAGTGTTAGTGCTAAGCCTGGGAATTCTGTCTACCATCTGTTTATCCACCTGCTAAGCCCTTGCATCCTCTGATATTCAGGTATCATTGAACAAAGATTCCACTTTTCATATTAAAGCAATGCTGTTAAAGGCCTGCTTTTACCAGGCTTGCTTATACATTGTTCCTATTCAGATAATTTAAAAACTATACCCCAAAGATCAATAGTTTCTTCCCTGTATTTTCTACTGGCATTAAAATGTTATCTTTAAAAAAAATAATCATTCTCGTTGGGGTGTATTACTTCATATTGCCAATGACAGATACATTTAATAAAGGAATAGCTGCTTTCATGCCAGCAGCTGTTGAAAAGAATAGGCAAGCACTTCTTATTCAGATGCTCCCCATCTCTTCCACTTCCCCTAATAGAGCTCTATATTAGGGTGGCCCTGATCACATGCTGTGTTCTAGAAAGGTCTGACTAAGGAAATGGAACTGAAGCTGACCTTGAGCTCATCTGTGCAGAAGGTTCACGATTGCAGACAAACAAGGACAGGGTAATTCTGTATTCCAAGGTTTCAGTACCTTTGCTGACTTGGAATTTAGGTTTTAATATTATGTACAATTATCATTAAAATGATATTTCTTATAAACAAAATGGAATTGTAGAAGGAGGAAATAGTGATGAGTTTGTTTGTGAAGATCATTGTTTCTCAGGGCTCAGTTCTAAACAATAAACCCTTTTCCCTTGCTTATTTCTAGGATGTCTTCAAAGCTTTCACAAGCTTCTTCTTTTGTTCATTTACTTAGTAGGTCTGAAAAATTCAGAGACCCATAATTGGGCCATATCCCGAGAGTGGGAGACTTTTTCACACTCAGTCTTAAATGGGATATTTCCCTCCCTCCATTAAGGTTCAAGAAACTTTGGAAGAAGAGGTGGAAGTGTATTAGAGACAGAGGGAATGGTAGACATCAAAGAATCAAGTCCTTTTACACTTAACAAGGCTGATATAGACTCGCAGAAATTATGGTAACATGCAGAAGACCTACATAGGTCTAAGACATCTCTTAGCCCAGGAACAATTGCTACTTGATAACTGTCTATAAAAGAAAAAGTGTTTTTCTCCAATGTTTCAAAAATGCAAGCCTCATTTAAGGGTAGCCCACATTCCCAATAGTAGATGGATAATTACAATGTGAACTTAATATTATTTGTGAAGAATATTTTTTCTCATCATGCTTTGTTTGTTTTACTTTACAGATCTTTTCCTCATGTTATTGATTCTGGTTTTGTGTTTTTGTAGGATTTTTCTAAGTGTGTGAATGTTTGTGACTGTTTCTAAATGTTTTTCTTGTGCTTTTTTGTACAGTTCTTTTCCAGATTTGCTTGCTTTATTCTATTATGGTTTGTTTGCTTTTATTTTATCTTACTATTTTTTGAATAGATGCCTATTTAATTTTAATGAAAAAGGAAAAATGGGTATTCATTTGTGTGGATGGGAAGGATCTGACAGTATTTGTTGTAGTAATTTGTTATCAGAATATTGTAAGGACATGGAAAATTTTAAGAAACTTTGCTTGATCAAGAGCTGGTTAAGGCCCTGGGTTAAACTTTGCAATATCAAGAGCTAGTCGAAAACAGGAACCTCTGCAAAAGTATAAACCACGAAATGCTCCTAGTAGCTAGCCACCTGTGGACACCCAGCTTTGTGGTCTAGAAAATGCAGACGTGACTGCTTGGGAAAGGCAGGAAGCATGAACAAAAGCAAAAGTAGTTCCTTAAATGGGAAAGAGTGTGTGCAGAAGTAGTCTACCTCCTGTATCTAGCAAAACCAACCCCCTGGACCCTGAGTAAACCTGGCTTGGGGTTTTTGCCTACATATGTCAACCACAAATGAGGAATGGGAGCTCTCCTCAATGCACTGAGTTATGAGTGGAGCCTTTGAGCTCCCACCTAGCTGGTTTGAATTTTGTGTGTAGAAATAAACCTTGCGTTTGTGTTCTGGACTTGACTGGATTCTGGTGGTGGTCTCTGGAGGTCTCAACTTGGGCATAAAAAATATAACATATGAAAAAAAATCTAATTTCAAAAATGAAAGAAATCTGGTTTTTCCTTTCTCAGCAGTTATTAATTACAAACAGTTTCTTCATTAAGAATAAGACTGTGCCATGATCTAAACCTGTGCATGACTCATGAATCCTTTCATTCCCTATGATTTCAAATGTATATTTTTCCTGTTATATCTGGAAAACTCTCTTTCCTTGAAGTGATCCACCTCCTTTGGCTCTGGCAATCCATCTCCTCTATACTTTAATTCAGGAGTACTGTTAATAAACATATCTCACTTCAAATTCAGTGTTCCAAAGGCTTTCATTGTCTGGATACAGCTCATTCGTTGGTCCCTGGGTCAGTTGCCATGTACATTAAGAAGCTTCTCTGAGATAGCTTGGTCATGCTTTGATCTATAGAAATAGCAATATGTCACTGGGATTTATTTTAATGTTCCTTTAGCAGAATAATAGGAGTAGGTTTTCCCCTCGGCCCATAACCTCTCTTTCTTGGTTACTTTAGCAGTACCATGTATAAATTCCATCTCATGGAGAAAACTTTAAATCAAATTTTAAAAGTGGCTGTTTATTCTCCTAACATTTTTAGCACTATTGAACCAGGTATATCTTGCAGGTATGTTGCTGTTGTAGGTGGTAGAGTTTATACTTAGGTGGTATTGATTCTTACTTTTCTTCTCTTGTGGCATGTGGAATACCACCAAACATGTTGAACATTAGTCTATAAGGGTGAAACATCCAGCTGGGCAACAGCTCTATCTATTTATGTTTGATGACACAAACATTGTAGCTTCAGCAATAGTATATTATTATTATTAATTATTAACCTTTTTGTTTGCTTTTGTTTGTTGAGACAAGATTTCTTCATATCTTTGGAGACTGTCCTGCAACTAGTTCTTTTAGGCCAGGCTGGCCTTGAACTCACAGAGATCTGCCTGTCTCTGCCTCCCACGTGCTGGGATTAAAGGCATGTGCCACCACCACCCAGCCAACCTTATTATTATTTTATACACCCTGCATCTGAAACAAGCTTTTCCATAAGCAATGAAATCTAGTGCCTATTGATGTTAACAATTTATAATCTAAGTCCTTTATGACGACTCAGTGAGTATAGGTACTTTTCAAAAAGGCCGAGAACTTCAGGTCTACTCATGGGAAATCAAGTGGAGGAAGGAGACAACCAACTTCTTGCAACTTGTCCTCTGACCTCACATACAAGGCACAGGCAAACACTTACAAGCATATATAACAAAAATAAAAAAAATGATATTCAGTAGGATAGACCTTAAATAGTAAAATATAATTTTTGTTTACTTGTTGAAGGAAAGAGTAAACATACTATAAATTTATAGTATTAAATATTCTACACTTCCATTAACCATGGGTTGCCAATATACAACTAGATTAGTAAATATGCACTTGTATTTACTTCCCTGGTTACTCATTTTCTTAGAACAGAGCACAGAGTATTGTCTGAGAAAGTCACTATGTGGTATAGTAGGTGTATGCTTGGCATGCAGAGATCCATGTGTTCAGTCTCTAGCAGGAAAAATAAATAAAGAATTTGTTGTTATTCTAAAAGTCATTGTACAACCAGCATGAAAATGCTTATTTTTCCATCATTTTATCTAAGAAATACAGTAAACTATTAACTGAGACTTGTTAAAATACATACATGCAGCTTTGTTTACTCTGTTTATAAATTGATGTTGCTTTCTCCATCTAATCTCCAGATTCACTAATCAGTCATTTACCTAACAGTTGAATGCAGAGTCTCAGAATATTATTTATAATATGTGATATTAGGCTAATATTTAAAGTATATTTTCATAATAACACAGGATTCATAGTTTTAATGTTTAACATTGTTTTGAATAAGCCCTGCTGGGTTTCAGAATGCCTAAGACCACAGGAAGGAAAGTAACCATCAAGTATTATAACCCCTCCATTAAATATCACTTGAGTGGAAATTTGCTTGTTATTTTCACAAGCTATTCTCAAAGGTAACATGCATTAAATAGAGTGAAGCAGCCTTCACGGTGTGAAGTAGCTCTCAAGAATGCATTATTACTCAGTGAGGGACTAAACAGTTTCTTTCTTTTAAAATTAGAAGGATTTCAATATACCCTGATGAATTTCCCCTTGTTAGAACTTCTCTGTATTAAAAGATGATGTGTAATAATTTATATATTCATAGATTGGGCAACCAAAACATTCATTTTTATGTATTCAACTTTCCACAACGCTCTTAAAGTGGATGTAGAATTTGAGAATTATTTTGCATTCCTCAGCCTGTGGTTTGCAATAATAAGGAGGTGTGACGAAATGAGATTATGAAAGTGACAATGGAATCACTACAGCCTAAATATGTAGTGATAGGGATCAAATCAGTGGTATTTGATGATATGTCTATGGTTTTCAATAATAAAATATTTAAGAGCTATAGCAGCAATTTTTAAGAACATGATCAGTCAACTAACAAAAAGTACACACTGTCATTCACACAGGGCACTGGCTACCTGAAGGGAAGTCACCAATTGGAGAAGGTGATTGTGGTAGAAATGCAGGAACTCTGGAAAGCGTTTAATATTCTATCTAAAAATTAGAGATACATTTTGATATTTAAGTTTGTAGACTAAGGGCAAAACTGCTCTTGAATTAAAGTGGCTACAAGTGAAGGAAGAGAATTTCAGAATTTTGAATGGCTAAAATCAATAGGTAAATACAAGTAACTGTAATAGGATTAGTAAATTAAATAAAAAGATTTTTAGAATGAAACTTTTAACAAAAATGCAGAGAATAAATTAAACATGTTAATGCACTACTGTGTCTGCTGAAGCCTGAAAACTGAGGCAGGAACATAAAGAGTAAATGATCAATCTTAATAAAAGGAAAACACTTAAAACCAACCAAACAAAAAGGGGCTTGTAAAAGAGAGGTAAAGTAACACATTTCCAAAACAGGAAAAATAATATATAGTTGAAATGTTTGATGCATTCAGTGTTTTAAAGTTTTGCTTTTTCTCTAACAAATATTGAGCATCAATGTGTTTAGTATTTGATTAGCTTAAATGAGCAAAAGTCATAATATAACTTATGAAACTATTAAAACTATTATGCTTGCTCATTGAGGCAAATTCTAATCAACAAAGAGCTATACTAATAAACTAAATAATAAATTGTCTATAAACAAAGTACAGATAGAAACCATAGTAATTAATTTATCAATGTGTTTATACTCAACCTATTGTATTTATACTAATTAAATATTAATATCTATGTTAAACTGTTAGAAAAAGTTGTATATCATGTATTGATGATGCTTATTGATTTCCCACTATAGATATTTATGCACCATAAATATTTAATAGGTTTTCTGAAAGATCAATATGCTTATAAAACCTTTACTTTACCTTTACATACAATTCATTATAATGATTTATAGTAGTAATTTAAGTGAATAATCTCAACTTCTAATGTTTGAATATGGGGATCAACCAATGATGTCATTGGGGAGGTGGTTGAACCCATTGGAGGTGGCACTGAAATTTATAACTGCTTCCTCTTCTGCTCCTCTCTCTCTCTCTCTCTCTCTCTCTCTCTCTCTCTCTCTCTCTCTCTCTG
>NW_004949100.1:4142960-4153389 GCF_000317375.1 Microtus ochrogaster | reverse complement strand
GGCCATATGCCCCTGTGCTTTTACCACATTGTTATATTTGAGCCCAGGTAAACCCATCCTTTCCTCCTTTAAATTTTATTTATTCATTTACTTTTTATGTATTTATGCACTTAAATGCAGATCATGTCAAAGATAACTTTTTAAAATTTCTTCTATGAATAAATATAGCAGCATATATTTAGGAATTATTACATTTTCTTTTCTTTTCTTTGGTCAGTCATGTTTAGATCTAACATAGGTCTTTGGACTGCCCAAACTCTTGATTACTGGCTGTCAGGCAGTGTTGGATGCCGCGCACTGTGCCCCCATGTCTGCATTCTGTGCACTGGCACCCAGTTGGCGAGTTTCGGGCAAGGGGGCTGGAGGTTAAAATACACAAACACACACAGACAGAGAGACAGCGACACGGGTCATCCTTGAATTCCCCCAAGAATTCGCCTTTATTGTGTTCAGGAGCAGATTATAAAGAGATAGCCATGCCCCAGCCAAACCACCAGAAACCACTCTCCTGCCATCAGGAACTCCTGAAGGTCTTGTGCTCAGAGCAGCTGTAGGCACTCAGATCAGGGGATTACAAGAAATTCAGGATCTTTTGTCTCACTGCTCCCAACAGTTGGACACGAGATTTTATTTAGCCCCTTCCTTCTTTCTAAACTCTCCCATTAAACTCTCCCCACCCCCCTTAAAATTCATTGCATCTTATTTGACCACATTATTATTTCATGCTCATCAATATAACCTGCTCAGTTTGTATAATGTAACTTGCATGTATGCTTTTCTGGATAAATTTTTGTCATTGGGCAGTCAAATCATGTGCCCTTCAATGGGGAAGACTATCCCTAGTGCATTCAACTTCCTGCAGTTGCTTAGAGATCTTTGTGTGATTAATTAGTATTGCAGATATTCCTTTTAGAGGAAAATATGCAGAAAAACCTTACAATGTACTTATAACAAATTAATTTTCAAATCGCTGTTGTACATAATTTATAAACATTCAGTTTATATCTGTTGTCTGTTGTGATAAGTTAGTTATGTGTTCTGTAATATTTTTAGCATATATGGTTGAGATAATGTTGATCTCATTGCTTTCACATGCTGCCTTCCCTGAAAGTCAATGCTATGATGTGTGCACTGTCAGCAGCATAGTGAGTGGCCTAATACAAACCAATGACATTTTCTCCAACTCTCCCACCTGAACCTCTCCAATACCTGTTGACTTACTTTGGTGTCCATCATTTTAGAGAATACACCTAAATCATCATTTTAGAGAATACACCTAAATTTTCTTATTAGTTGAATCTGCAAAGGTGACTCAATGAGGAGAATAAGAGAACAATGACATTTAAAGAAATTTTATTTATTTTTTGTGTTCAAAGTCTCCCCACAAATAAATGAATGTCATAGCACAGCAACTAAACTAAGAACAACCATGCCAAGACAGAATCAGGGAACAGGAGAGAGTGGAACTCCCCATTGATACTTAAAAAAAGACAGAAGCAAGTTAGTATCTGTGGTTGTTTGAACTGGAGTATTACTTTCTCATGCTCATAAAAAACCAGCAATAATGGGATGGATGACTTATCATAGAAAGGGTGCATGAAACCTAAGCAAGAAGTATTAAGTAGCCCTCAGAACAAGAACGTAATTAATATCCCCAATTTGAACTGTATTTTTTTTCCTGCTAAAATTTATCAGTGGCAAAATTCTTTGCAACAATCTTTGAACTTTTTTGTCTTAGGAAAAAACTCTTATTTATAAAAGTCATTTTCCTTTTGAGACAGGGTCTCACTCCTTCCCATGTAGTCTTAGAATTGTAGGGAAAATTGCACTATAATATTCTTTGGGTTTTTTTTTTTTTTGGTTTTTTTGTTACCCAATGTATGCAATGACATCTAAGAACATAGTATAAAAAACTCAATAATTTAGTTCATTAGAAGTGATGTCTAGTTATCATAAAATAATTAAAACATAAAAGGATAATCATCCTGTTTCTTGAGCTTCTTGAGATAGTTTACAAGTGAGAAACATCACATGAGAAGATTTGATTGAGTAAAATTGTGCCACAAAATTTGAAAAAAAACAAATGGTCATGTCTAAATTCCTAAAAATAAAATCATGAATATTTAAACAATTTTACCTGTGATCCCAGAAGAGATTTTTTTTGTTTATGAATGTGACAAGATCAAACATTCCACACATATAAAAATAACCAACAATATTCTAATTGGAGTTAAGACCTGCTCAATGAGAGGGATCTCATGCCAGAAGATGGAAACTTATTCCACTTTCTTTGGCTAGTGTTGGATCTTGGGGGAGAACCTATACCTTACTCTTTAATAAAGCAGTATAAATCATGGCTACTTTCTACACATTTGTCTTATGACCACAGATCAGGGCAATCTTTATCCTTTCTGAAGAAAACTTCTCTGCAACAACCGAAACCATTGTAGAAAATCACAAACAATTACAATGCTCATTTGTGGATCCTAGTCATGAGAAATGCACATACAAAACACCGAAACACCTAAGGCTCAGGGAACAATTGGGGAAGAGGGGCCAGAACGATGGTAAACTATAGAGCATCTGCGGAGAGATTGTGTGATGTCAGCAATGTAATGTCAGATGCGACACTCATGATAAGCCTGCCTAAACTTGAGCTAAACACAAACAACAAAATTTCTCTCTGATATGGTTATACAGCAATAACAAGCATCTGCAATGTTTTATATAAAGAAACAACAAAGTTATTATGGTACACATTAATACCCAGCTGACATAATAATTTTTTTTAAAAATCTGTGAATTAGTTAATTCTTTCTTCCTTTAACATATTGTTTACTCTAATCAAGCTTGATAATGAAATCAAACTTGATTACATGATATTAATTATTACCAATTTGTGCAATTTGTGTTCTTTTTACTATTTTAATTTTGATGCTGCAGAAAGAGTTACTTATTTGATACGATTGAGTGTGGAAATTAGAGATTCTGTTTCCTAGGCATTATTTCCACAAGAACACTTAAAAAGGCTTAACAAGATATTTACCATCCATATTCTAACAATTTTATTATAAATATTGTGAAAATACTCTCATCAAACAGGCTATATTTTTCATGCACACATTTGAAAATTAGGTTATTTTTTATTATTTAGCCATGAATAAAATATTTATATAATGGTACATTACTGGAAAAGCAAAAGTTAGAATTATCATAATTAAGGTAAAATATTAATTTTTTTCTTATTCTTTTTATACAATACATCCCAACCACAGCTTAGTCCTCTAAAGGACTATTATGTTCCCTGATTACATTTATCTTAAACAAACCCTGGATGCCAATTCTGATAAATATAAGAGATTTAGTCAACCATATGTTTCTTTAGGGGTTTCTGATTGGTACTGTTTTTCAATTCTTATATTCCCTATGAAGCAAAGTAGGAATTTAAAATAAAGGGGAGCCCCAACTTTCTTTTTCCAATAAACATTCAGAACTTCAACCTTCATGTTAATATTTTATAATCTTAAAACTTATAAATCTTTAACTTTTCAGATAAAAGTTTAATACAGAGGCATTGCTGATTCTGGGAGAGTCTTAAGAACTGGTTTATTAAAAAGAAGAAGGAATCAAATCATGTGGGGATATTTCAGGTAACACAAGACAGTTTCAATCAAAAGGTTGGATAACATAAGAAGGATAAAACATGACTTTCAAACTTTGGGCTGACTACATGAAAATGAGAACAGCAGCCTGAGGAGACATCCTTGTTGTCTCATCCATTAAAATGATGACTAGATTGTAACAACATTTCATAAGTAAAATATTAAAGCAGTAACTTACTTGTTTTAATATAATGCCATTTGATACTATTTATGAATACCCACTCCAAATAAATTATGTCGGTTACCTTACATTCGTTTTTTTTTTTTTTTACGGTTGTCTTTATTCTTTTTTTATTGAGCTCTACATTTTATATTCCTAATTTTTTTTCTCCCGTTATAATGTTTTGTTTCTCTAGATGTATCTGAGGAGACATCGATTAATATCAGTGTTAGTGTTCTGCCATAGGTCTGTAAATTAATATTTTTGTGGTTGTATAAGGGTAAATTAAGTAAAATGTCAAAATTGTAGCATTGCTTCTAATAACCATAGGACACGTAGCTTATTTATGTTTTCTTGCTATGATTTACTAAAAAGATAATATACTTTACATGAAAACACATTATGGAACAATATCTGGTGTAGGCCTGCTGTGAAAGAGAGGGATCAGCTTTCACAGCCTGGCTTCCCAGGATCTGTAGCAGGTAGATGCTTACCACCCAGCTTGATTACATGAGTTTTATCCCCACAATTCATATGGTGAAAGGAAAGAACTGGACTCTGACAACAAACTCAAGCACAAAGAGACTCTCTTTAGCCTATTTAAAAATAAATAACTGAAAATACAAAACAATAGGTAAAAAATCATTGTTATCTGTATAAATTTTAGGTTCACAGATAATGGTATATGCACGCTATCACATAAAAAACTCATAAATGCATAAGTTTATGGTGACAGTAATTATAGCCTTTTCAAGTCGTGGAACACAAGTTAGAAAACAGCAACGTGTGTGTGTGTGTGTGTGTGTGTGTGTGTGTGTGTGTGTGTTTGTATCTTGATTTATAGGAACAATGATGTTTTTATTCGTAACCTGACAAAAGTCTGTGTACAATATAATCTCGATATATGATCAATTGTTGCCTAAATATTTTAAGTTATAATATGACAAGAGCTGAAAACAAAATTAAAATCAATTTATACAAGCATTAACTTCATCCCTTAAGCTGAGTGTTAAAGAAAACAAATGACAAAATAAGGGGTTTTTTTTGTAAGTCACAAAACTGTTGGTGTAACTCTGCTTGTGGCAAACACAATGGAGTACAGTAGGTCACTCTATTGAAAAGACTGGCAAACACATTGTTTAAAAAATAAAGGCATAGAGTAGTCAGGGTTCCCTGCCCTGTGGAAAGTCCAAGGTCTGCCCCACTCCGTCCGTTTCTAGGAAGGTGAACGTCCAAACTGGCTAGGCTCCCACAAAGCCAGAACAAGAAGTAGGATCAAAACCCCGTGCCATTGTCCTTGGCTTTTCATCAGCCCTCTTTGTTAGCCACGTTTGGACTGGAGAGGGAGGGGCAGAAGAGTGAGGGGAGGGGGAGAAGGGGAGGGAAATGGGAGGCTGGGAGGAGGCGGAAACTTTTTTTTTTCTTTTTCTCAATAAAAAATTTAAAAAAAAAATAAAAAAAAATAAAGGCATAAAGCTGACACTTAAATCCAGTCACCAGAGACGTTTATACAGAGTTCCATGTTGATAGGCACCTAACTAGCATTCTAATAAAATTAGTCTAGTAAACCTATCAGTCTTTATGGTTCCTTTAAGCACATAGAGCCGGAAATTCAAAACAGTTTAAATTAACGGTATTAGTTTGAAGATGTTTCACTGGAGCTGAGTTGTTGTTGACCACTCTGGTAACCATGCTGATGGCAAAACTTCAGGTTGCCAAGGGACAGTTTCAAAATAGGGCAAAATCATGACTCACAGTAACAAAGACTGAACATAAACCATGATATTATTACATTCATTCATTAATTTAGGTCTAAAACAGGAAACTGTTGAGACTGGTTTAAAAAGTGATATGCTAACATTAATAAATAATTTCAAAAAGAAACATTAGGAGGTAGTTTCTAGGTTATATATTTATTTTAATTTTATATGTTTATAATATTAGTGCTTTGCCTGCCTGTATGTCTGGGCATCATGGATATGTTCAGTTGCTAGGTTAGACTTGAAACTTGTTAACTTGCTTTATAGAGCAATAAATTATAACTTTATAAATTATAAAATAATATATATGTAATAATATATAAATAATATATATATATATATATAAATTATAAAGTTATAACCTTTGGACTCTTCTTTTCTGTTAGGCAAAAACAAGTTGCACTTTTACTAGACTAAACTCTATAAGATTTAAATGTAACTTTACTAAGGTTGATTTTTTTAAAGATTCATACAATTTTATTGTGTATTTGTGTGTGTCTGCCTGTATGCCTGTGTACCATGTATATGCAGTACCTGCAGAGGCCAGAAGAGGGCATCAGATCCCCTAAAACTGGAGTTAGAGGTGATTTTGAGCCAGTTTGTGGATGTTGAGGACCCAGTCCTCTGCCAGAACAGCCAAGTGCTCTTAAGCGTTTAATTGTCAGATTGATGAGATTCAGGAACAAACCAGGAGATGCACCTCTGGGTTCTGTGAGGGTATTTCCAGAGAGGGTTAACCAAAGGGAAGACCCATCCTCTGAGTTGAGAGACCCCTTCCCAACAGCCTAGATTTAGGAAAGGTGTCCAAGGGGGAAGCCATGCCTCCTGCCTTCTTTACCACTTCCTGAGAATGGAAGTCCATGCTGTGGTTGTTTCTATCCTCCATGGACACAGACTCCAGATCCTTTGGCCCTTCTGCCAGCAGCTCTCCAGCCAACATCCAGGCCTTCAGTGCTGGACAGGCCCTGTTGCGGCATCAGGTTCTCTGCTTCTCTAGAATGAAGATGGCCACTGTTCTATTACCTAGGCCTTAGCATGTCAGTTAACAGTTAACCCTAAAAAATTTTCTATGTATAAAAATAAAGCATGTAAGTGGTTTTCACCATTCAAGCTATAAATGTTATGAAATTTAATTTTATTTTGAATTATTCTCACAGTATATGTAGCTAGTTTTTTCTATGGCATCAGCATGCTTCTGAGATGGACAGTCAGCCAGTTTCTTTTGAATGTTTCAATGCTGTTCAGCTTGTCATGCCCATCATCCTCAATAGACCCCCAGAATGACTGCTTGCAAACTGTTATTTGTACATTAGTCTCACTTATTTTATAAGACATTTGGTACCATAGCACGCCAAATTTAGAGGAAAATCATGCCCGTGGTAAAGAAGTAACCTCTCCTTCAAGAAAAGAATGGGTTGTTGTCTCTGATTTTGAAGAGATCTTAACACCCGTTTGAAAATCTCCACTGGGATTTGTGGTGCTGTCAACCAGACACATGGTTAGTTTATTCAAGCTTCACAGTTGGCAATAGGAAATCATGCCCTCAGCTGTATTTAAAGCCTTCTTTCTATTCTACTTTTCAATACTGCTCTTCTCCAAGTATGGAATCTGAAAAAAAAAAAAAAGAGTGAAGAATAAGGAGTTTATAGAATTGTGACTATCTATGGCAGAGGACTGGTTATGTGTGGAAGTCGGGATTTAATTTTGTATCGATATGATTTTCTAAATTTATAATATTATTAGTAATAATATAAAAAATTCTATTTATATTATATTTTGCTAAATGGAAATTGCTACAATGACAATTGGAACACTGGTTGGATATTAGAAGTATTTTCTTTAGCAATGATGTCACCATTTTTATCCATAAACAGGACATATTTTTGTATATTGTTGGTGAAGAAGGAGTAGATGAAGACACTGTGTATGGAATACGATCATACCTTCATGAAATCCATTACTTTGAAGGGTAAATAAAAAATGAAATTAATTTTTACTTATGATGCTAATTTTTAATTTCTTTTTTACCCTACTCTTACCAAAGTACAAAGAAAATATCATGTTGAATCCTTTTTGGGAACAGAATGATCAGAAAGATGGACGTTTCCAAATAAATGACAGTCACACATTATAGACTTAGGGTTCAGCCAGGGAAAGACCAAACATGAACTGGAAAATATTACACTGTGAGATGAAAAATATAGTCAGGAGGAATATGGCAGGGAAAGACTTCATACATTTACTCTTGGAACAACAACATACACACTCACATGTATATACAAATTTAAATGTCTCATCATATGGGTCATTTGATTTTTCTGAGTCTGAATTATAATATTGAACAACGTTTCCTGTGCCATTCATCTTCTTTCAAGTATGATTTTTTTTCCTTGTTCTGATGAATAGAATTCAATTATGAAGAACCATACTTTCTGCATTGATTTTTTTTCTGCTGCTAGACATATTAGGATAGTGACTTTTTAAAAGCAGGATAGGTAGGTAACTCTGGGGAAGAAAATAAAGCTATATTTATTGCTGAAGTATATTTGTGCCACATAGTCCGGTTATTTAAATTGTCCATGAAATTGAACTACAATTAAATGTAAGGAAAAAAATATAAGTAATGATTCCAAAATTTAAACATATTCTAAAAAAATGTCAAATTCAGACATGTTTTACTAAATTGCTTTTTCCAGTGGCATTATATTTTTGAATTTGAAAATGAAACCAAGTTCCTTTTGACTCATAGTTTCAAAAGTGTTGCTCCATGATGGGTTGCTTCCATTGTGATTGGTTTGCAATGAATATGAACAGTATGGTACAGCATGAGACAGACTTCTCACCTGTTTTTTTTTTTTTTTGGTTTTTCGAGACAGGGTTTCTCTGTGGCTTTGGAGCCTGTCCTGGAACTAGCTCTGTAGACCAGGCTGGTCTCAAACTCACAGAGATCCGCCTGCCTCTGCCTCCCGAGTGCTGGGATTAAAGGCGTGCGCTGCCACCGCCCGGCTGACTTCTCACCTCTTAACTACCTGTCCCGTGTCACCAAAGAGAGAAAACGACAGTAAGTGGATGAGGAAGAGAGGAACAGGAAGATGTGAGAGGGGACGTGGGGAGAGGGATAAGGGAGGAAAGAGAAGGAAGAGTAGATTTGAGAAGAGGAGAAGAAAAGAAAAGAGGAGGGGAAGGGAGGGAATGGGAGGGGAGAACAAAGAGGAGGAGAAGAGAGAAGAGGAGAAAGAAGGGGAGGTGCTAAAGGAAGTGGGGGGGGAGAGGGAAGAAATGAACTATTAATGACACCTATTTCTTCTTAAACTATACATACACAAAAAAGACAACACAAATAAACCCTGCCTTCTATCGCGTCATTTAGCTATGAATTCAATAATAGGTTAATCCATTGAAAAGACTGGCAAACACATTTTTTTGCACAATATTTTACACAATGTTTCCTGTAGTGATAATGTCTTCTATTTGTGAAATTTTGATAGATGTTTCACAATGACATAATAAATTTTATTTTAATAGAATTCAAATTATGGCAATTGTTTCTTCACATCTATCATCCTTTTCTGCTCGATAAAGTATGATTAACACATTTTCTTTTCCTAGTAATCTATGTGATAAATGCTGATTTTTTTACATACATGCAATGGTAGAGCAATAGCTTTAAGAGAAAAATAAAAACACTTAGCAAATTTGTACAAAGTGATTACGAGGATGTTGGCCCTTAAGGGATTATGTCATAGACATTAGAATTTTGTAAATAAAGGTAGAACAACAAAAGGTCATTTGTATGTTTCATGTTCTGAGCTTTTTATATTTTATTACTGATTGCTAAATTTGGCTGACAGACTTTTAGAAAGAAGTTAGAGTTTTCCTTGGAAAAAACCTCTATACAGAAAGAACCTTTGATATGACTGGAATATGAATCAAATCCATAGATTCTGAGCTGTGTTGACTTTTGGTGCAATAGTTCAAATAGGAATTGTGCTGCAAGTATTTCTAAAAGTCTTTCAGAATGAGTTCAAATATGAATTATTGGACATAACACCCAAGAGTGTCAAATGTTTCTTTCCCTTTCATAAGGGATAACTTGTTCACAGAAGGTTAAATAACTTTCCCAAGGTTACTCAGTGAGTCGTAATCAAAGTTAAAAATAGAGCCCAGGAGACCAGTTCAGGACTGTGACTCTGGGTAAGCTGAGTACTTAAAAACTGACAGATTGGCTGTAATGCCCTGAGGTCCCAGAGGCAGAAACATTCTTCCATAAGAATAAAAGAACATTTGTTCTGTATTACCATAATTTTACAATGTACTTACAAATTAAGGAGATTAAATGAAACTTTGAAATTTTTATGGGTTGAAATTATTATATGAATTCAAAGAATTTATAGCAAAAAAAAAAAAACAAATTTCTTCAGTCCTAATTCCTCCCTCACCACTACTTCCTTCTAACTTTATATGTTTGTGTTTTGTTTTGTGTTTTGTGAGTTACCTTGTGTATGTGTTTACATCCATCTATGTATCATGGATGTAACATGTTGGATCCTTTAAGAAAACAGACTCTAGTTCTAGATTCATAAAAAACTATTTATTTGTGTGATTTGTGACCACCTCTTCCTTCCATACTGATTTTATTCTGACTTTATCTTGATCTAGTGTTTTGCATGCTACCACAAATGCTGTGGGTTCATATGGACAATTGCCCTGTTTTGGTCTGAATTCATTTTTTCATTGAAGTCATCTACCATATCTGGGTTTTACAAGCCTTCTATCCCCTGAGATGTTGGAGGAAGAGATGTGATGTATATTTTCCATCATGCCTGAGCAATCCATTTTCATATTCT
>NW_004949100.1:4123179-4142835 GCF_000317375.1 Microtus ochrogaster | reverse complement strand
TATATATATATATATATATGTAAATCACTATAAGAAGCTACTCTCATTAGGGTTGAGAGTACTTTATTCACACTGAATTGGAAATAATGATATCTACCATGTATTTTCCCATACAGTTATGTTACTTGGAATTATGATTTGATGTAGATATTATGCCACTTGAGGACCATCCCTAACTCTGAATATAGATAATTTAATGATGTTTTATAAAAGAGTCTCTTAATTATAACTCTATGATTAAACTATAATGTCTGTTTTCAAGTAGTCATGGAAGTATTAACGGAACACTCGGTTCACTGTCCACCCATTAACTTGCTTTGATTTCAATGATGCAAATAGGATATAAAGCAGTTTTTCTCAATGTAAAGCTTATGTAACTGTTTAGTGAAATACAAATATATATCTCAAGAGAAATATTAATACTGCCTTCCCACTTTTCACATTATAAACACACACATACACACACACACACACACACATACACACACACAATTTTAACATTTTCTTTTAAAAAAGATGAGAAAATTTTCACTTTTCTGGACTTACTGTTTCTGAGGAGAGACCTTTTTTTCAGTACTGTTCCTGATCTGATGTAAACAAGGATGCACTGAAATGCAGTTGCCATGGCAACTCTTTCACAAACTTGAGGCAAGTCCTTAGTTACAATGACTGTTGAATCCCTTGGTGCTAGGGCAGGGTCTATGGACAATTGGATGCAAGATCAGCAAAGGAGGAACCAGACATGCTACATTATGAGCTGTGTTTTAGGAGAGAGGGGAAGAGAGGAAGCACATCTCAGCATGACTTTTCCTGTTCCAACAACCTCTATCTCTCACAAGTCTAAAAGCCAGGAGCTAAAACTGGTCCTGAAAGGATACAAGGAGTAGGAGAGAAACAGAATGAGCCAGGTCATGATGTTAGGGAGAATCTTTCAGCTTGATTAACAGAGTGCTTCTTTATTTGTACAGAATTTAGTAAGCAGGGATATATTCACGTTGTTCTAGAACTAAATCATATATGTTTGTTTTTGGACATGTGTTTCACTTCCTCTTGCTCATCCTTTAGCCATCAATAAATTATGACAGAACAGAGTTGTCATTTCCAATCATTGTCCCTTAATTTTTGACACCATTGATAAACAGTTATCATTGTTACTCACTAACCTCATAAAACAAAACTTTTAAGAATTTAGGATCATATGCCAGCCTTTTCTCAGGCTCTCAGATTTTTGGCTATAAAAAGACACTAGACCAAAACAAAATCTTCAAGCCAGCTGGGTCATAGTGCCATGTCCCGAGCAGTGTAATATTAACCCTTAATGGTCAGAGTGTCCAAAAAATCCTCAGGCAAAAGCTTCTTCAGTTATTATTTAAATTCTGGTATAATACAATGTTTCTATTTTTATATTTTTATAGAATTTATCTGTATGTCAAAGCCAGGCACTTTGTTGTTCCTTGTCATGGGACAGTGTAGCTCTGCCTGTACTAACTGTTCCAAGAAATGTAGGTCCTACACTTCATTCTTTTGTCATTTTTTTACTCCATGCTTTGCTCATCAATACAATTCTCTGTGTAGGACCTAGGTAACTTCAACCAATCTAACTTTGTTGCTTCATATGCCATGTAATCGCATGAGTATATAGTGGGGAAGAGGCTTGCAATCTGAACCATGTTTACTGCCATAACTCTAGGGCATTATTTGCCACCACCAAAAAGTATGTAGTTAGCTTTTAGCTTTTCATCAACACCATTTAATTATTTTGTGGCAGGACCTCTTAAAAGAGCTGCAAAGTTTTGCAGCTGAAGCTGAGTCAGGAAGCCTCTCTTAAATGAGAGCACTTACCTCTAGCATGCAGACCCCACCAGAGAAATTGCTGCTATCAATAAGCCGTGCTGAACTCTATTATTTTTCTCTCTAGAATTACTTCCTAAGCTCTCTCAGACTTTCTGTGGATACATGTTGGGCACCATTTGTTGACTGAGGTTTCTGTCCCACCCAGTCCTGCAGTTTTCAGTCCCCCCAAAAAACACACAGAGGTCTACATTTATTAAAAACTGGCTTATTAGCTCAGGCTTCTTATTAACTCTTATAATTTATGTTAGCCCATAATTCTTGTCTGTATTAACCACGTGGGTTGGTACCTTTTTCGGTGAAGCAGTCACATCTTGCTATCTTGCTTCCTCTGTGGCTGGGTCTTTCCTCTTCTCCCTAACCCAGTAATGGTTTCCTCTATCAAAATATCTCTTTCCTTGCTCTCCCTCTCTGTGCCTCCCCTAACTCCATCCTCCCATTCCCTTTTATTATCCTTCCCCCTCCCCCTCAGTCCTTCTTCCCTCTTTTACTCAGGAGATCTTATCTATTTCTTCTTCCCAGGGGCATCCAATTGAAGCTGTTGTTATTTTTTTCTGCTGTGTAGTACTCCATTGTATAAATGTACCACATTTTCCTTATCCATTCTTCGGTCAAGGGGCATTTAGGTTGTTTCCAGGTTCTGGCTATGACAAACAATGCTGCTATGAACATAGTTGAGCACATGTCCTTGTGGCATGATTGAGTATACTTTGAATATATATACCCCAAAGTGGTATTACTAGGTCTTGAGAAAGGTTGTTTCCTAATTTTCTGAGAAATTGCCACACTGATATCGAAAGGAGCTGTACCAGCTTGCACTCCCACCAGCAATGCAGAAGTGTTCTTTTTATCCCAGAACCTCTCCAGCATAACTGATCATCAAAATGATCAGCAAAAACTGTCATCAGTGTTTTTGAGCTTGGCCATTCTTACAGGTATAAGATGGAATCTCATTTTGCTTCTTTTAACATGACACTTCTGTTTCACACTTTACCTATATATACATATTTTTACTAGTTTTTCCAATTAGTAACAATTAATAAACAGTTCTCCAGTTAATAAACAGTTAATAAAATACAACTAACTCCTTTGGGCTTCAGTTATATTCAGTTTTCCAAATGCTTTACTCCTATATAATATTTTCTTTTTTAACCATCTTCTAAGCTTTCTTCTCTATGTGACAAATAGCTACAAAGCCAATCATAAATATTTTAGGCTATACTTAGTAAGCTATTTCAGTGATAAAACTTCAAGAAGCATCAAATCTCAGGAGCTTAAACCTATAAATATTTCTGACAAGGTAAGAGGTGAATGAAGATGCTATGCTCAAATCTGAAAATACAACAAAGATTTGTTCAGTGAATAAAATGTGTCTGCATTTGTGTATGTATATGCATATTTGTGTGATAGTCTCTCAACAATGAGCATAAAAAACTATTGAAATTTTTGTAACTCTCATATACCAACCCATAGACTCCATGAAAGTCAATTACTTGAGTCTGCACTAATACACAAATTATATTTGTATTCTTATCTTGTCAACTGCACATTTCAATTCTTAAAGAAAGCTGGGCTTTGTTGGAAGCCGTGGAAAAAGTTTTCTTTGAACTGATTATAAAAGGGATTTGAGTTCCTATGGCTCTCCTTAGGCTTTCTCTGTACCAAGGCAGTCACTCTCTTCCGACCTTCATACGTTGTGTCTGCCTTTCTTGATCAGTATTCAGGAATACAATTTATGTAATGCTATCCCAACTTTAAGTGTGTTATACTTTTGAAAATAGTAAACAACACTAGAGCAATCCTTGAAAATACACACTAACAACTGTACCATTATTTTCCTTTTTCTCTACTTTTGTGCTTTAGCTTTTGTAATTTGTGAAATTTATCTTACACATCTTTAAATCAACCACCTTCTTATTTGCTTAGTAAGGCATCAGAAAGATGCATTGCCATATCAGTAGGTCATCACTGCTTGCTATTCCAGAATTTACAAAATAAGAAGGTTGTCATATTCAATAATATTGTTAAAACATGATAACCTTACTTAAGGTTTCATTAAATATGTGTCATCACTCATCTCTTAATTTTATTTTAGACTGCGCTAATCCCTCTTTAGTATTTTTGCTAATGTTCAATTAAACTCGAGTGTCTTCATTTAGCTCCATATCTTTCTTTGTTTAATCACAGACAAATATCAGCATAAACAGGAATTTACAAACATCAGCCAAATAGATACATGCAATTGCATAAACTGTAATTTTTATTTTGTTTAGATTTATTTTGTTACATATCTTTATTTTATTCCTTTGAGTGCTTTGCCTATGTGTATATATGTGCACTATTTGATTTCCTGTTCACCCCATATATCAGAGGAGGGCATTGGAGTTGCAAGTATAGATGGTTCTGAGCCATTGTATGGGTGATAGAAACCTAATCCATGTCCTCTGAAGGAGCAACAAGAATTATGAATTCCTGAACTATCTCTTTCAAACACCCTACCCAGTTTCTTAATCAACTTAGATTTTCTTGCAACTATATAAATATTGAAAATGGTTGAATACACTATCAATATATATTAATTTACTATATTTGTGGATAAAAGTGGAACAGACTGGTTATGCAGTTTTTCAAATGCCATATCTGCTAGTATTAATTTTAGGATAAATATTAAAATGTTTTACCTTCTCTTATAGTGCTATTTTATATGTAAAAATAAATACAGTACAACCAAATTAGGAATTGGGAAGTCTTGATGCATCCTGTTACCCTTCCAAATTTGGAGAAAATAAATTTTGAGTATTGAAATATAGTTATTTAAAATTAATGGACAAAATTTTAATCTGTTTTAATGTCATGAAGGGTCTATTTTTTAGTCATTTAGTTTCAGCTTTGTATTATCTCTTTATAACATTAAAACAATGGAAATTTGTAATTGTTTATATTTTCTGAATCTCCTTTGGCATTACTAAATACTTGTTTGTTTAGATTACTAGTTTATTATTAGTTTTTTTTTTGTTGTTGTTGTTGTTTCAACCAAAGATCTCTTTTGGAATAAAAGGTACAGCAGTCAGGAGGATATTCTCTTTGCCCCTGACTTCAGGCTATTCCTGCTAAGAGCAGGGCATTTGGGCTTTCCTTAAAAGGAAAGTCAATGCTACAGCCTGAGCTCTCACTTTTCCTGAGCCTTCCACACAGTTCACCTAAGTCAGTTCTGTGGGGTTTGCTGCTTTCCTGTCTGAGCAATGTTTTGCAATTGTTCTTTCAGCGGAAGTGCAATCAAGCAGTGCTGAAAAATAACATTTTCAGAAGAGATTCCCATGCACTCAAATTTGATTTTAAATTGAATAAAAGAAAATGTGTAGATTGTTTATAATAGAGATAACATATGTGTCTGTTGCTATTTTACATAAAATAGTTTGTGAAAATGACATGTTTACATTTGTTATTTTTCTGAAGTAAAACAGCATCTTCTAGTTTTCCTTCTATGTATGCACATATACATAATAAAGAGCTCAGTACCAAAATGCCTGAGTGGGAAGCCCTTATCAAGAAACAAATTCACAATAGAATTCAGTGCTTAAGTATTTCATGAATTCAGTTGTCCGCACATTCTCTTTATGTGTACAAAAAATTCAAAAGGAAATTAGACAATCAGACAAATAACTCTGGAGCAGTTAAGTATAAAAACATAATGAACTATCAGTGTTCATTTAAGTTAAAACTTAAAACACTTCTGTCCAATAGCCATCTGCATGTAACTACAGAAAAAAAATACATCCAATACTTAAAGCACTAAATGGAGGCCTTATACGTACTCAAAACAGTGTATTCAATATAACTTAAGTATCTGTGATGAACATTTTAAGTTCTTAAATTTTCTTTCTTATTCAGGAAAGTCAATCCAATGTATCATCTCTTAGCCTTATATGTGATAGTTTCAAATAAAGAGATAATTGAGCTTGCTAGATTTTTTTTTTCAGAGAGACGTGAAATCTATGTGAGTATAAATTTCAGCTTTCTGGATATATATATATATATATGTGACTTTTTCTGAGGAGATGTAAAATTAATCTCTTCACACCATATAGGGTACTGACAATAGAATAAAGAATCAGTTTTGCTCAAATCATACCTATGGAAGGCAGGAGCTTATGGTATACTGAATGTGGTGGAAGCGTTTTTTATAAGAGCATGGGTGACTCAAAGGCAGCATCATCCTGAAAAACCACGTCTTAGCAAAGGGTGCATCTTGCTCGACCTCCTAGCATCTTAGCTAATTGGAGAGTCTCCTTTATAAATTACTTGCTACTCTTTTTATTTATGAATTAAAGGCGGTCTTTTTTTTTTAATCATTTAAGTTTCAATATGCTTTCTGAAGTGCACATCAATGTATCATATTTTAGGGGACTAAGTGTAGAAGAAAATTTTATGATCCATATTGGAAGCATTTGGTAACCATCCCTTAAGTAAGTTATTGAAATATAAGTAGTTGATGCTCTGAGAATATGTCTCAGTTGGTAAATGCTTATTTAGATTTCACGAGGCCCTCAAAATTGATCCCTCACACTGTATTAGCAGGCTGTATTGATACATCCTGGTAACTCCTTGAATTTTGAGTGAAAAGTGGGGATTTCAAGTTTATTATTTGTTACAAAGCAAGTTAGAGGATATCCTGGAATGTATGAATCAAGACTCAAAATAAAATAACTATTTCTTATGGTGGATAATATATCATATTTTGCAACTTGATTTGTAAGACATAATAAAGGGACTAAAATGTTGAGAAATTTTGATTTAGCAATATGTAGTGGAGTACCAAAAATAAATGAAAGCCAAATTAAGATTAATGAAGGTCTAATTAAAAAAGTTATAGCCATCTAATATATGTTAATTTATGAATATAACCCTGAGATTTCCTAAAAACAAAACAGTATTGACCTTATGTAGCTTAAAGATGTTTTTATTTAGAAACGTATACCAAATATAATAGAGTTAAATGTTGGTTTAAATGTAGTACATAATTTTCCAGGAAATAAGAACCTAATAAGTAGAGGACATACATGTGCCCAAAACATATGGAGCATTATAAAGGCATAAAGAATCTAAATGTTAACAGTGAAAGCTAAGAAGATGGCTCAGTGGGTAAGGGTGCTTTCACTGCACACATGAAGACCTGAGTGTGAATCTAAAGTAGTGTATATAAAACACATGATTACGCATGTCCCCATACTTTAGAGTTAGTTCGAAAAGACATTAGGTTCCTGAATGTGTCCTGGCAAGCCAAACTAGCTAACATGAAAGATTGTTTCAATGAAATTCGATCAAGAGCTAGAGAGGAAGACATGTGAACCCTTGTTATGGCCTCCTCATGTGCATGCATGCCTCACAAACAAAAAGATTTTTAACAGTGAATCTGGTAAAGATAGCTAAATATAGCAATTTACTTAAATTTTAATGGGCTTGATAGGCTGATCGCTTTCAAAATTTACGAAATGAGAGACTGGAGAAAATGTTATACATAGCTTCTCATGAAAATAGAAAAACAAGCAAGCAATCAAATAAACAAAACAAGCCTTATAGGCATAATAACCAAAGATATTAAACCTAAAACCATGAAGGAAAATTTAAATTATAGGAATGTTTTACAAATTTGTAGGTTCATTATTCATATGGAAGCAAAATGGTCAAAGCTGTCGGTTGTAATTTTGTTCAGTTTTAGATGGACTTCTTTCTGAACACTTAGTATTGTAAATTTGGCAGATTGCTTATCTGATAAAATATGCATCAAAGCAGGTATGAGATTAAGGCATAACAGAACTCAAGCTTTAGCATACGGTTAGAGAATTGCTTCCCATCTGTGAACAACAGCAGACAGCCTATAAAATAGCCAGCTTGGTGTATTGCTAAATGCATCTGATTTAAAAGAGAATCTTGCTATTTTGGATATATAAAAAGTAAGGAGGTTTGCTTATAATCTATAGTTAGATTAAAATCATGTGGATAGCCACTTTAGGATAAATTTATAAGGTAATTGTCCAGTTCATTTTACTTGTTTGTTATAAAGAGCATGGATATTTACAAAATATTTTAACAATAAAAACTGTCTTAATTTCTAAACTGCAGTGCTGATTTACAAAAAAAAAATAACACTTTGTATTTATGTGTTTCATTCTCGATACTTCTTTTTCATGTCATTGCAATGTCTGGAGGAGTGTCATTAATCCTTGTGGGAATAAGGAGAAACTATGCAGGAGGATATAACAATGTAGAAAATCTAGAAACAAATATGTGCATACACAAAGAAAGAAACAGGATGCAGAGCTATAATGTGGGTAGTGGTAACTGAACCTGGTTCTAACAAAGAACAAGTTGTAACATGTACCCCCAACTGCTGAACCTCCTCTGCGGCCCAAGGAAAGTGCTCTTGCATATATCTGATTGGATTATACCAGTGTATTTCCAACTGTACTCTCTATTAGGTAAACTTAGTGTACATTTTTCCAACATAGTCATTTAACCTTAGCTCCTAGGTTCACAAAATGACAACCTCCTTTGTTAAAATCAATGGACATCTGTCTCCTTAAATCAGGCACTAATTCACATAAATTTTATCTATCTACCTGACTAGATAGAGTCCTTATTAGTCACGGTTTATATCCCTGAAACAGCTACTAAATCATCCCTGAGACTTAAGAAAGCATGAGAGTTAAGAAGAAAAGCACATATTTCTTGGGCCTGAACTCAGTTGGTGATTCTACACTTGTATAGCTATATGAGAGTTGAATAATGTATCATTCTGCTATTCATTATTAAAACAAAATACCAGGAATTGGGTGGCTATGTAAAACAAAGAGGTTTATTCAGTTGCTAGTGTTGGATTCTAAATATCCAGGGTATTGTGCCTGTTAGTTCAGACCCTGGTGAGGAACTAACACGAATATCGTCATGGCAAAAGCAGGCCTGGAGTGACAAGCATCTGAGCTGAGCAAAGGCATTAGTCTTGTTCTTTATATAGTAAACTTTTCACTATGGCTGTCAATAGTTTCCAGAAATCAACTTCATACTCTATGAAGTGAGGGTAGTAATACAAGTATCAAAGAATGTCTGTGTGTTATAAAAGTATAAAAGCATTCACAGTCCTGTGTGGATGGCACCACAAGGAAACCGATTTTCTGCATTTTGTTTGACAAATAGTGAATTTCACTGAAGTCTCCATCAGCTGCACAAAAAGGCTTCTTTGATATAATTTTCTGTGTGTTTAGGGATGTTATATTAAGAATATAATTAGTTATAATATTATTTTATAGAAACTGCAGTATAGATTCTCCTCTAGAGATAATGGACTCGCCATGTATGGGAATTTGCCTAGGTTTAGAGTACCAGGGAATCATCTTCCTTCCCTAGTGGACCATAATTCATCAAGTTTTTAAATTGTTTTTATTGAGTTATATATTTTTCTTCCCTCCTCTCTTCCCTTCCTTTCTACCTTCTCTCATAGTCCCCATGCTCCCAATTTACCCAGGAGATCTTGATTTTTTTTCTACTTCCAATGTAGTTTAGATCCAAGTATGTCTCTTTTAGGATCCTCATTGTCTAGTTCCTCTGGGATTATAAATTTAGGCTGGTTTTTCTTTGCTATATGTCTAAAAGCAACTTTATGAGTGTTTACATATGTTGTTTGTCTTTCGGGGTCTGGGTTACCTCAGATCTATTTTTCTAAATCTATCTATTTCTAGATCTATTTATTTGCCTGTAAATTTCAAAATGTCATTATTTTTCTCTGCCATGTAGTACTCCATTGTGCAAATGTACCACATTTTCTTTATCCATTCTTCAGTCTAGTGGCTTTTTGATTGTTTCCAGATTCTGGCTATAACAAACAATGATGCTATGAACATAACTGTGCACATGTCCTTGTGGTACGATTAAGCACCCTTTGGATATATATCCCAAAATAGTATTACTGGGTCTTGAGGTAGCTTGTGGTTGCCATAGGTTTCTGTCCTGCCCATTCTGTCCCAAAGCTTTTCATTCCCAAAGAAACACACAGAGGTCTACATTAATTATAAGCTGGTTGGCCTATTAGCTCAGGCTTCTTATTAACTCTTATATTTTACACATTAACACATAATTCTTATCTGTGTAAGCCACATGGCTTGGTACCTTTATCATAGTTGTATTCTTATTTTGATTCCTTTGTTTCTGGGTGATGCCTGCAGACTGAGCTTTCCTCTTCCCAGAATTCTCCTGTTCTCATTGCCCTGCCTCTGTTTCCTGCCTGGTTACCCCACCTTTACTTCCTGCCAGGATACTGGCCAATCAGCATTTTATTAAAATACAAACTGATATATCTTTGCAGGGTACAAGATCATTGTAACACAGCTGGTTGTTTCCTAGTTTTCTGAGAATGGAATACTGATATACAAAGGGGCTGTATCAGTTTGCATCCCCTCCATCAATGGAGACATGTTCCCTTTATCCCCCATCATCTCCAGCATAAGTTATCATCTCTGATTTTGATCTTGTCCATTCTTACAGGTGTAAGATAGAAAGAATCTCAGAGTTGTTTTGATTTTCATTTCCTTGATGGCTGAGAGCGCTGAGCATTTCCTTAAGTGTCTTTCAGCCTGTTTAGATTTCTGTGTTGAGAGTTCTCTGTTTAGATCCATACCCTATTTTGTATTGAATTATTTGTTCTTTTGATGAGCAATTTCTTTGTCTTTTTTGAAGATCAGCCTTTTGTGTGATGTGGGGATGCTAAAGAACTTTTCCCATTCTGTAGGCTGCTGTTTTGTCTTGTTGGTCATGTTCTTGCTTAACAGAAGTTTCTCAGCTTAAGGGGGACCCATTTTTTTTTCTCTCCGTGTCTGTGCTACTGGGGTTATATTTAGGAAGTGGTCTTCTGTGCCAATTAGTTCAAGTGTACTTCCCACTTTCTCTTGTATGAGTTTTATTATGTTGAGGTCTTTAATACATTTGGACTTGAGTTTTGTATATGATGATATATGTTTCTAAATTCATTTTCTACATGTTGATATCCAGTTATACTAAAACCATTTCTTGAATAAGCTTTCTTTTTTTCCATTTTATATTTTTTTGCTTCTTTGTCAAAAATCTGGTGTTCATAGGTATGTGGATTGATATCTGAGTCTTCAATATAGTTTTCTTATTTTTCCTCTTGTTTTTATGCCAAAGCAGGCTGTTTTCTAAACTGTAGCTCTGCAGTAGAGTTTGAAGTCAGGAATTGTGATGCTTCCAGAAGCTTCTTTATTGTATAGGATCATTTTGGCTTTATTGGGTTTTTGACTTTATCATATGAACACATCAGAAAAAGTCATTCACCATGATCAATTCTGTTTCATCCCAGAGATGCAGGGATGGTTCAACATATGAAAATCTGGCAATGTAATCCATCATATCAATGGATTGGGAAATAAATCAGAGAAACATCGCCCTTCACAGTAGCAACAGACAGCATAAAATATTTCAGAGTAACTCTCACCAAACAAGTAGAAGACTTGTATGGCAAGAACTTTAAACCTTTGAAAAAATAAATTGAACATGACACTAGAAAATGAAAATCTCTCCCATACTTTTGGGTAGATAGAATTATCATAGTAAAAATGGTAATCTTACACAAAGCAACCTACAGATTCAATGCAAATCCATCAAAATCCCAGCAAATTTCTTCACAAGCCTCAAAAGAACAAAACTCAACTTCATAGAGATTATTCCTTTTCATTGACTTGAAGAATCTCTTCTAATATTTTGAGCATTAGTACTCAAGGAGGAGAATTTCAGGCAATTTAAGTTCAATTTCTCAAAGTACTTTGCTCAAAGTGCAGTATATTTACTTCATGATATATGAGGCAAATAAAAGAAATAGCCAAAACCAACCATGTACCAAGACCAACTTCTTCTGGGGAGCTTTCTCTTGCCTGATATTGGGACTCTAACAAAATCCTTATACACAGCTACAACACTGCAAATAGATCTTGTGATTTTTCTGTTTAAATACTTCTGTACATAGCTATATTTATTATCTTCTATAAAATTAGCATTTTATAGTAATCATTGTAGAAAAGTCTGCATGCAAATGAAGGTATTTTTTAATAGAAAAGGTAAGTTGATTGAAATTTTTTTTAAGATTTTTCTCAATTTATATTGCATAATATTCTAACACATTTGATGGACCAGCAGAAACTACTTATATCTTTGGTGTTATTTTCTGTGTAGCTATCAGCATGGGTTTTGCCAAAATTATTTGACTACTGAAGCCAGCATTGTCATTAAAATTTGCTAAATACATATAACATTTCTGTATCTTTTTATGTAACTTTAAAATAGACTGAAACTTAAGATTTCTACCATACAAAAATGACATAAAAATATGACAATTAGAGAAATCAATTTCAATGAGATAAAATTATAATTAAATATATTATATTAATATTGTACTTTATATCATGTTTTATTCTTAGCAAAATAATTAACAATGATGTATCTATATTTATATATGTAATCTGTTTCTCATCATTACAATAAAAATTAATGCTTTTTGTATTTTTGTTTCACTTTGGCCCGTTGTACTCAAGTATTATGATAAGCAATGAGGTTTGTGTTATAATGTTGTATGTATTTTTAAGTATATTTTATTTTTGACTTAAGTATACTTTTTATACCTGCTTGTAATGTGATGATTTATATATACAGTCAGAATGTATTCTAAAAATTATTACACAAAACCAATACATTTCTAAAAATTTTCTGTAATTGAAGGAATTAAGGGAGCAAGCACAATTTGCACAACCATAGGTGCTTGACACAGTTACCAAAATTTGGAATCCTGTTTACCTTTCTTTACCCCACCTATATTTTTGCTGCAGATAACTAGAAACTCAAAATAACTAACATAAGCATTTTTTACACCAAGATATATAAGTATTAGGACTGTGTTAATATATTCACAGGGTATAGGAGTCTCAGATCTATAGGATTTTCCTTTGAGTATTAGCGTTCACATTATTTATGCACAGAAAATGAAGGAGAAGAGCAAGAAACATTGGAGCCTTTTTTTGTACTTTCCTACTTCTACAGCTTTCAACTTGAAAGACTGATAATTTTCTTTGCTGTCTCACTCAAAAAATCACACTTTGTTTCCTTCTTTCCTATCTAAATTCTATTGACTAATAAATACGATTAGAATTCTTGCTGCAAAATGCATCAAATTTATTCTGATATTGTTTAGGCAAACAACAGTGAATTTTATTGGCACATAAAGTAATTCTTTATGATAAAATGTACATGCAATGCACTTTCAATCTGTTCTTTTTCCCTCTGTTTATTAAAAACTGGTTTCTTATGCGATTGGGCTCTATCATTTAAATAGACAACTAATGCTCTCCACAAGAATACAATATAATGTCAATTAACTTCATTTCATTTATTCAAGAATCATTTTACATTGTTTTGATTTAGTTTGTAAATCTAAATAATGTCTAGAACTAAAGGTCTATTTTATTACTCTATGTCATATACTGAAAATGTTATTTCTATTGTATTTTGTCATATGTATCATAAGAGACTAAATAAGACTGAATATATTTTCTCTCTTTTCACATTTATTTCTTAACACTGCTTACATTATCCAAAAAACAAATGTAATATATTCTGCAGAGAATTCTCTGTGTATATATTTTCAATTATAAATGTTAAGACATATACAATAAAAAACAACTGAAGACACTTTTTCAGTGTATGTATCAAGTAATAATAAACAGGATTTCTTTATCATATCTCCATTCTACCAAGTATATTCGTTTTTTACGGGCATGAAATTTGGTCTTTAATCATGTTTGGACTGCATCCCATCCAAACGTAATCCAAATTTATGCACTATTTTAACCAAAATATTTCAACTTAGAAATCTACTGTTAGTAATTTCAATTATTTTCAAGTACATGTAAAGAGACTTGATACTGAACATTTCTTAAGAAAGTCAAATAACTGATTTCATTTTGTCCACAAACTGTGAAAGGCAATCCCATAATATTAGGTACCCCCAAAGGATCACTTTTCAAAACATTTCTCAGGCTATATTGCTTCAACTTTATTAGATATTTTACACTCCAACAATATTAGGAAAGAAATACTTTGATGATGTTATATACCATATTGCCCTTTCAGTAAATTACAAACAGATCAAACAGTACAAAGAGATGGAAGCTCTTTAATTAAAAAAGTTGTTGAAAAACTTTTCCTACATTAAAAAGTTGACAGTGTGAAATTTAATTACCAATGTCACTTATTGGAAGGCTCAATTTCTCTTTCTGATTTTTGTCAGCAATATTTTTTATGCATAATTTTAAAGTCTAGAATTATATTTAGTGTTTTGATTTGCAGTATACTTTCCATTTATACTAGTTTGTATATATACATATATTTGTACCATATAGATATATATTCATTGTATGCAATTTCTATATTTCAAATTACTGTTTATTTCCATTTAAATTAAGGTACTTCCTAATTTTGCCATATGTATCTTTTATTTTTAAGTACTTTTTAAATGTATTTTTCAAATCTATAGTTTTGCATGTAAGATAAATATAAGCGATTTGAAATGATTCTCTTGACAATAATATTAAAATTGAGAAGAAAAATGAGTCAATTTAAATCATATAGCAGAACTTATTTTATAGCATCTATTTTTAAAGTGCTGTGAGTGTCTAGCTTTGATGGCTTCAATCTTAGTTGTCAAGTTGACTATATTCACAGATGCCTAGAAAATTCATAAGATATCCTGCTGGATGTGGCACTAAGAATGTTTCTAGAGATGATTGACATTGGGCATGAGATTAAATCGGTGGGTAAAAAACACCTTGAAAGTGAGAAGTCTTGTCTAGTGGACTGGGAACGTGAAACTAAAGAAGGCATAAAATGGGTGCATTTTTTCAAGACCATTCATCTCATGTGGCAATGATTTTGACTCTGCTGTGATCCAGGCATAGGGGACTGCAGATTCTTTAGTCTTTAACTATATATTCAATAGTCATTGGTAGTGAGCATACATCTTTTTCCTTTACTTCTCCACCTTATTTATTTGCCTTACTCTGAGGCTCCCAGCTTCTTTTGAATTGCAGCTACCCCCACTTACATTAAGTGAATATGAAACTTCCTAATTTTTAACCATGGAAGCAATCCTGTTAACTTACTCACTGGTATATACATAGACATTCCCTTCATCCTGTATTTTGATGAAGCCTTGACTAATATGCAAATTTAGGCAGTATTTTAACCAAAATATTTCAACTTAGAAATCTTCTGTT
Source organism: Microtus ochrogaster (assembly GCF_000317375.1). Lineage (NCBI taxonomy): Eukaryota > Metazoa > Chordata > Mammalia > Rodentia > Cricetidae > Microtus > Microtus ochrogaster. Next base: position 4,127,656 of record NW_004949100.1, on the reverse strand, counting down.
AGTAATTTCAACTACTAACATGCACTAGCATGTTTTACAATCAGTCCAAACATTTGTAATGAGATATAAATCCTCTCCTAGTCCTTTTAAAGCATTAACAGTTAACCCCTTTAAATGTTATTTCTGTAATTCATTGAAAGAAAAAAGCTTCTCAGGGAAATTGATTTGAAGGCATTTTTGTAAAAATTAAAAATTTATGGAAAGTGGAATGAAAATAAAACTTTAAAATTTTAATACAAATGTTCATTATATTACATATTAAAATGATTTAATTGAAATAATCATTAAGTCATACAACTTGAAAATAATAAAAGTATAAATTGATTAAAATGAGAAATGACAAAAACATAAAACTATTTACTCTTGACAAAGAAAAAATTGGAGCTTTCAGGGTAGAAAAAAAAACAGTAAATACTAAATGAAACAAAATGCCAAAGCCTTAAAATCATTCTATTTTTCTCAAAAGCAATTGTCATTTTATGAATATCATATCCATTTGAGTCTACACTATGAAAACTGCACTCTATCTTCTGGGATCTCAAACATAAAATAATAAATCACATACCATTACAGTTAGTTTTAACTTATCTAATAATTAAAATCTGCTCTATGAGGCTCAACACTTAAATTGGGTATTTGAGATATAATACAACTAAGTGTTGTAATTCGTACTTTACTTTATGCCTCAAGGCACAAACGATTGTACTGACTGTCACAAATTTCCCTTGGACATTTGATGTTAGTTTAAGGTGAAAGTTGCTCTAAAAGTTTTTTTTGTAATTCATCAATTTGAGAATTATTTGCTAAAATGTTAGGGTTTATGCCTTCCAGAGAACCTCCTGCTTTTCTAATTATTTATCTCATTGCCTTCTGTGTTACTTACCATTCTCATTGCTGTGATGTAATAGCTGGAAAATTCAGTTTAAGAAAAGATGAAATTACTTTTCTATCAGATGGAGGAATTCGTCCTGGCAAAGTCATTGCTGTTGGCACATAATACAACTGTTTACACCATATTTGGGTTTAAGAAGCAAAGACAGATGGGTTTCAGTGTTTCATCCAACTCATTCTTTTCCTGTCAAGAAATATAGATGGTGGAACGGTACATCCACGTTTAGGTTAGGTCTTCCCAATTCATCAAATCTACTATTTTCTCAACAGACACACCCAAAGCTTATTTTCTCCTAGGTGATGTTATGCCCTTTCAAGTTGACAATATTTATCATCACAAGTTTATCTCAGGTCATCCTCATAATGAAGACTTTGAATTGATCATGTATACTATCCACTCTTTACCTCTTAGACTTCATAATATCTACTGCAAAATGTAAAATGTATTCAATTTAATGTCAAAGACCCAATTCATACTATTTAAATGTTCCAAAATAGTTTCAAAAGTTTGATTGCAGAACCTGTCTGAGAGTGTCTATTAAGTGCGAGCAGCAGTAATACAAAATATGAGCTACAAACCGTCTAACGTCTTGTTTTATCATGTACATTTTATCAATAACCCATAGTTTTCAGTTTGTGCTAGTCAATACTTCACTTGTGCGGCCATCAACAGTAGCTTGATTGACAGGCAAGGGAACACACTGTTAAAGAAAACTCTTGTTTCCATCCTGAAAAGTTATTTATTATCAGTAGTTGATCATAAATGGTAGTAGCTCACAAATCTTTCCCCATACACTGTAAATGTTGATTTAAATAATTCAGGACTTATGTAGGCCAGCACATATTTTGTGAGCTCATGTATACAGTGTCCCCATCATATTCAGAAGGCTTGTTATACTCTGAAACTACCTCTTTCTGTCTTCTAAATTCTTTTCCCTCTCTTCTTTTTTGTTGGCTGCTGATTCTCGGAAGAAGGTTTAAATTTTCCATTTGTAAGCGAAAAAAGGATACTTAGTTTGTATATTTTGATTAGTCATAAATTTGTATTAACCTCTGCAAACTGAACAAAGATTTATGTGATAAAATATGAGAGCTGCAGTACTCTCTGGGAATAGAGTCACAATTATGTCAATTTTGAATAATATCAATATGTCATTCCTTGGGTTCTTTGCCATATTTATGCTTCTGTCATATATAATGGGCCTTAAATACAATCTGGAGTAACTGGATACCCCTGTAATATCTGTTCCTCTGATTCCTCTGTGGGCATATCTTTTCACATCAGTAAGTATTGAGGTTCACAGGACACACTCTAGGTCAGATTATTGATGAAATGAAATCTCATCTTCCTGAAATGCATAGAGCATCTCCCAGAACTATGAAATCTAGTCAACAGTGAGTAACTTTCATGATTAGTAACAACTTGACTATACCATGTCATGTGAACAATGTACATAGTGCTTTCATATTAAGGTTTTATCCTCAAGTAGGTGTGAGCAACTCAGAAGTGAAAATAGCACATTTTTATAGTATTTTTAGGACCTCTGTAACTACACCAGGGGAGAAATGTGCTGTAGGAGGCCCATTGTTTGTTCCCAGCTTCTCAGCCCTGAAATAACCACACAAAACTACATTATTTGCAATAGTTTAACCAATAGCTTAAGCGTATTTCTGACTAACTCGCATATTTTAAATTAACCTATCTCCAGTCATCTGTGTATCGCCATGTGGCTGTGGCTTACTGAGAAGGTTCTGGCTCATCTGTTCCTGGCAGTGGCTACATGGCATCTCTTCACTACACTTTATTTCTCCCAGAATTCAGTTTGGCTTTCCCTGCCTCACTCTACTCTTCCCTACCAAAGACCAATACAGATTCTTTATTCACTAGCCAATAGAAGCAACACGTATACAGATGGACTTCCTGTATCAGATGGTGTATGCAAATGCTGGGCTTTTTATTTGATAATGTATGACTTTCATGAGGAGCATTATTCCGTGTATAAGCTTTATATGTATGTATGAATAATTTCTTGTTAGCCTTTTATGTCCTTTACCTAAGAAATTCTCAGTGATTTCTTAAAATGCAGGCTCTGTATCTGAATTTCATTTGTATCATCACCCATCACCTCCAACATTTGAATTTAATTAAATTCCACCAGTGAGATCTCAGGCCCTTTGTATTCTTTATTAAGAGAACTGCAACTTTGTGCTCTTTGGATTATGCATGTCTTCCCATAAGATTCTCTAATATTACATGCTGTGACTTTTAAGTGTTTTCTATTTGTTTAACTTTAAAAAACTAATAATTCCAATATGTTTTACAAATAAATAAGACTTTTCAAAAACTTTGTAAAAAGTCAATTTACAGAATACAGTTTTGTAATGTCAATTAATTTTTGAGATATCACATGCCCATGAACTTCAATGACAAATGTAGAATGCAGTGGAAACAATGCATTGAAAGTATTGCCTTGTGAGGAGGATCAGAATAATATTGATCCACTTTTGAGTTGCCTTCTATTCCAGTTAAACAATTTTCTGAATCAATGAAAGTTAATTATTTTGACACATCAAAATGGCAGATGTGTGCTGTTGAATAATAAAATTTCTTTCTTTTGTTACATGTTTTCAGTGCAATTCATAAACTTGAAAGAGGTTGTTTTCAAGTCAGTATAAAGAATAAATAATCAATTGTGACTATCAAAATCTAAGTGAAGGAAAATAATGAAATGGGTGACTAGAATGATCCTGAGTTTTAAATGAGAGTTACACAGTCATAAATGGGAAAGCCATAAGTTGAAAAATTACTAGAGTAAATGAATACTTTTTGTATATGTTAGTTGGTTAATTTCATGCATATTTGAGTATGATTTCTTTTTAAAAAATGAAATTTCTGTCCTGGCATTGATGACGCATGCATAGGCATCCTGTATATGGTGTTTCTGTTGAACGTGTCCATATTGGGTTTCATGGTGTAAGTTAATGAGGATGACTGATCAGGTTTTTTCCTCAAGAGGGCACCATATCTCCTTAGAGATGGTTGTGTGCCATCATGTCATTGCTGGGATTTGAACTCAGGACGTTTGGAAGAACAGGCAGTGCTCTTAAATGCTGAGCAATCTCTCCTGCCCCAAAAGTCAATCATTTGGATAAATGTTTAATACACCAGGGCTTGGGGTCTTAAGTCTAGTAAATAAAAATAGATACTTCTAGCTGGGAGGCGGTGGCCCATACCTTTAATCACAGCACTTGGGAGGCAGAGGAAGTCAGATCTCTGTGAGTTTGAGGCCAGCCTGGTCTACAAGAGCTAGTTCCAGGACAGGTTCCAAAACTGCAGAAAAATCCTGTCTCAGAAAAACCGACCAAAAAAAATAAATAAAATAAAATAAAGCTGGATACTCCTGGACTTGCTAAGGGATCACAACCCCTTCACTAGGTTAAACTGTCATGCTTGAAAAATATTATCTTGCCAGGCGGTGGTGGTGCACGCCTTTAATCCCAGCACTCAGGAGGCAGAGGCAGGCGGATCTCTATGAGTTCGAGATCAGCCTGGTCTACAAGAGCTAGTTCCAGGACAGGCTCCAAA
>NW_004949100.1:4109964-4122743 GCF_000317375.1 Microtus ochrogaster | reverse complement strand
GCCACCACCGCCCGGCAAGTGCTTACTGTTTTACTAATTTTTACCACTTTTTTACACCATCCAAAATCGTGTAAAGTGAAACAAAATTCTAGTTAAATATAAAAGCTTTCTTTTTCTAGGAGGCTTCAATTTATTAGATAATATACATGAAAGTATGATTGGAAACATGAGAGGTAGATATTATCATATATAAAAATGAATTTCTGATAATATATTTTTAATAAACAGAATGGGATGGTTATTTGCAATTGTCAATTTGACACAGTATAGAATCCAATGAAGAAAGGTTCTCAATGAAAAATTCTTTTGATTAGGTTGGTCTGTAAGTCTCTCTGTAGTGAACTTTATTGATTGCAAGGGGGAAACTAACCCACTGTGGGTGGCATAATTCTCTATCAAGGGATCCAGGACCGTGTAAGGATGGAAGTAGGCTAGGCACTAGTGGGCCTGAACAAAGACATCACTCTTGATTTGGATGTAACATAAGCAATTTCAAGCTCCTGATACTGTAATTTCCCTGAAATGGTGGATAGTAGCAAATTAATAAATCTAGACTGTTATAAAACTTTAATTTTGCCAAGATATTCATTAGTTCAAAAATATTAAGTGATTGTTATATGTTGTATTTTAAATCAAATTTGTTTCTTAACACATACTTTTTAAGACTAATCGTTTCATGATTATAACTCATATCTTCAACTATCATTATGTTTAATTAAATATAGTGATAATATACCTGGAATAAAATAAAAATTACAGAAACTCAGAACTTACATCTTGTTAATGTGGTTAATTTTGCTCAATATATTTAAAAAATAAAGTAAAAATAGGCAATTAAGTTTTAATTGATACTTTATATCTCATGACTATTAAATATTTTTTATATTGATAAGTTCTTCAGGAAAATGACTAAAGATTATTTGTTCATTTTAGTTTCTTTTTTCTACAGTTAATAAGAAGCAAAGTTATGTAAGATATCACATAGGCTTGTAAATCTTTTCTATAGAAAATGTTTAAACTGACTTCATATAAGCAAAAATGGTCTCCTAAAGTTTCTACTCTGTGATCATCCTTAAAGAAAACATGTAATTTAAGCCTCAGAATACCCTATACTTGGCAGCTTTTTATGATAAGCATGTCCCTTTCAGAACAAAAATAACTTAAGCACAAATAAAGCAATAAAATTAAATATTTAGCCTTCGTAAGGCTCTTAATATTCTCTCTCTGTGTCTGTGTCTGTCTCTGTCTGTCTCTGTCTCTGTCTCTCCTCTCTCTCTCTCTCTCTCTCTCTCTCTCTCTCTCTCTCTCTCTCTCTCTCTCTGTGTGTGTGTGTGTTTGTGTATGTGAAATTTGCTAGTTTATGGAATATAATTCCAGGATCTTTGAAAATATAACAGCACAATGATTTATATTAAATACTCACTCTTTCTTTCCATCTGTACCTCTCACTTCCTCACAGTATTGAGACTGAAATCACTTCTACAGCTTCTAACTGAACACTGCAGCATTGAATTATAAATCTAACTTTGTATTTTTGCTTTTTCCATTTTCTTTTTAGCTCTGTTTTTTTATACACTGAGAATTCCATACTGTTTTCATCATTTATATCCTCCAAATTTTCTCTTTAATTTCTCCTGTGTTCCCTATACTTCCTCTCAAATTCCTGACCTCTTCTTTAACTACATATAATAACGTGCCCACTTTGGAGCACCGGACAGAAATCTCAAGGTCCAAATCAGGAACAGAAGGAGAGAGCATGGAACTCAGGACCAGGAGGGGTGCAGCCACACACTGAGACAATGGGGATGTTCTATCGGGAACTCACCAAAGCCAGCTGGCCGGGGTCTGAAAAAAACCTGGGATAAAACCGGACTCGCTGAACATAGCAGACAATGAGGACTACTGAGAACTCAAGAACAATGGCAGTGGGTTTTTGATTCTACTGCACATACTGGCTTTGTGGGAGCCTAGGCAGTTTGGATGCGCTCACCTTACTAGACCTGGATGGAGGTGGGTGGTCCTTGGACTTCCCACAGGGCAGGGAACCCTGATAGCTCTATGGGCTGAGAAGGGAGGGGAACTTGATTGGGGGAGGGGGAGGGAAATGGGAGGTGGTGGCGGGGAAGAGACAGAAATCTTTAATAAATAAATAAACAGAAAAAAATAACGTGGTATTGGATAACCTGGGAGGGGATGTTTTCTAAAGAATACCAATTCTATCCTTATCAGTTTTAAATGACTTTGCTAACTTGCTGATATTGTCTTAAATTCACTTATTAGTACCTGCAACCATGCTGGAGTGGCATATAAATAATATCAGTAAATTTGTGAAAGCATTAAATGTTACAAACTATCTGTGTATATATACTATATTCCCAGTCTTTGGGAGGTAGAGGCATGAGTCAGTGAGTTAGAGGACATTGTTGGCTACATATTTCCTGTATAAAAGCAAGATATAATAAACAACAACAAAGCATGCAAGAGATCAAAATGTAAAATTCTATTTTGTTAGTTGAATGTGATGAGAATTTAATACAAAAAACAGATCCTTAAAGCATTATGATACAGTGTACCAGAATTTTCTATAAATATAAACTGTTATTCAAATTTAATTTTGCCAAGATATTTCGCAGTTCAAAAATATTAAATAATTGTTATATGTTGTATATTGCATAGTTATTAGACTTACAATTTAAAATTTTAAATAGCTGATAAAACACAAATAAAAAAGATAAATATTATGATGGTGTATTTACAGCAAGATATTTTGAATGAAACACAGAAATATTCAAATGGAATAATAGATTGCCAACACTAAACAAAAACAAAACAAAACAACAATAATCTAATAAATTTAAGGGAAATAGTGAACAAATATATATTGTAAGAAAAATATTTAAAATATAAAAGAACTATAAACTTTTAAAACTTAACTGGTATAGCCTGTTGACATGTAAGTGAAATTTCAGGATTTATAAAGCTTAGATAGGAGTTATCAATTGCCTGAGCTATACGGGGGTACACTGTTTCAAAAATAAACAAACAAATAAAGCAGGAATAAATTAATAATCGACAAAATCAAAACAACTCAAACCTGAAACTCATCCCACTTGCTGCAGTATTTACAAATATGTAAGGTGAACTTAAGTGAAGGTTGAGGGAAAAGCTTTTAACCTTTTTAATTGGTCTAAGTTATACAAAGAATAACCAAGGAAGAGTTTTGGTCCTTCAGGATCTAAAGTGTTTAGTTCTCAGACATAAGAGCAAATATTCTGAAGCTTCACAATCAGAATTATATCTGAGACTTGGAATTTACTACATGTATCTTCACATCTATTCAAAACTCCGAAAAAAAAAAAAACCTTTTATAAAGGCCTGTATTTACTGAGAAGTCTCAAGACTAAGCACAGGGAATAGTTTGTGAGTTATTACATATGGGTGCAGTCCTTATTTATCTTTATCCCCTTTAGATTCTCACGAGTTTTCTTCATATAAGAGTTATTCTTGTTGTAAAGTGTATTTTAGAAGAAGATAATTCAGCCAAAATTCATTAATTAGTAAGCTGGTAGAATAAGTAAAATTTCTGTTTCATATGAGAAATCTCATGTATGTTTTAATTAAATGAAGCATTTTTTTTAAGAATAATGAGTTCTTACTTTGTTGAATCTTAAATAGGGATGGAGAAAATTTGAACCATGTATTTTATTGACACACCAGTTATTTACCCAGTGCTAAGAATAATAGGTGCCTCTTACACTGCTATTGGATCAACCTTGGAGAACGAGACATACATAACTCCAAAAGTAATCAAAGAACCACGGTCTCTACCACATCCACCACAATCATATATTTTAACCTTTGATGCTCATAACACTTCTCTGGATATAGTCACTTGGCTGTCTTCATTACCTTACAATGAGATCTTCATATATTATGCTTTCAGTGCTTCATTGATGACCTTAAATAACCCTGATATTTTTCTATTGACCAGATAAAGGGTGCATATTCTTTGATATGGTTTAATTTTTCACCAATCTGTTTAACGTGTACAGATGCTCATGAAAACTACCAGTTCACTTAAAATTTTATGAAAGTAATGAAATAGCCACATATAGCAGATAATAAGTTTTGTGATCCCTTAATAACAATTTATATGCCTATACTTTATAACAGTATATTTATATATATTTAAAAATCAAAGAATCATGTGATCAAATTTTTTCTTTAATTTGTAACAGGATAATATTCTAGCTGTTTTTCTTCAAATTGCTATCACTCTTTACTTTTCTCACAATCATTATTTTTAATGTATTTTTTAAATTTCATTTTACATTTAATTCAGGATTCTTTCCCCACTCCTCTTCCCTCTCCCCCTCCTCCACCAGACCACCCCCATCCACTCCTCCCAGCAGGTAGGGTTCCTTGAGATGGGTTGGACCAAAGCCCTCTCCTCTGCATTAAGACTGAGCATGGCATCCCACCATAGGGAAAGGACTCCAACAAACTAGCTCATGAACCAAGGATAGATCCTGGTCCTACTGCCAATCGCCTCACAGATAGTCCAGCTTTACCACTGTCCCCCATATATTGAGGGCTAAGTTCAGTCCCAGGGAGTCTCCACAGCTGTTGGTCTAGTTTCTGAGTTTCCAGGAGCTTGGTTCAGCTATATCTGTAGATATGTAGATTTCTCCCTCATGGTCTTGACCTCCCTTGCTGAATTCTGTATCTTGACATCCATTAAATCACTTGATTTATTTCTATCACTTTTCTTTCGAAAACTGTCTAGCATCAATTGCTAAATTTGGTCTCGTGATTATTTTGTCCTAATTAACAGTTGTGAGTTAAATAAATTCATTGTCTTTCTTTGTTTTTGAATATGAACCTAAGTAAAAAACAGCATGTTTCCAAATCCCTTACATGATTAAATAAATACTTTATGTATTATAGGTAAAAAACAAATTATCCTAAGAGCTTACATGTACTCATACTCAAGCAACTTGTTATAGATTAACAATGTAGGTAAGCAAGATATTCTTCTCAGTTAGGTCTTTTACTGGCAGGCTTGTTTTGCAGTTACAAAGAAAGGGTCAATTACTTTATATTTATCTTGAAAGGCAATTGTTTTATTTGTTTGTTTTTAGTCAGGTTCCCTCTGTGCAGCTTTAGAGGCCGTCCTAGAACTTCCTCCTTAGACTAGGCTGACCTTGAACTCACAGAGATCCACCTTTCCTCCTGCCTGCTGGGATTAAAGGTGTGTGTGCACCACTGCTGCCTGACTTGAAAGGGAAGCTTATAAAAATCTTAAGGGAATCACAAAACTACATTTTTTATATAAAAATGATCAGTCAATTCTACTTTAAATGTTTAGGGTGCATAACCATTCTTCAATAGTATAATGCGATTGAGGGATGAAATGGATATAAAGAATTACTCATGCAAGACACATCAGCTGATGATAATTTGGTTGCTTTGTTCTTGTTCCCCGATGTTAACGAGTTCCTCATTCAGCTATGTGCCTTTCTAAAACTTTACATTATCTTTTTGGTTTTTTTCTCCTTAAAGCTACTTGACAAAAACATTTTATTCCAACTTTACATTATTTCCAAAGCTTTGTTTAAGCTGTTATGCTTTCTGAATACTGTGAATACCTCTTCCAACATTAAGATTAAAAGAATTTAAACGAGCTGGGCTAAAGGGAGTCAACTTTTTTTCCTTTTTTTTTCTTTATCTTGATTTTTACTGAGCTCTTCATTTTTCTCTGCTCCCCTCCCTGCCTCTCTCTTCCCCTCTAACCTCTCTGATGGATACTACGTGATACTGCTTCAGTTTCCATAGAATGGAGCAAATGTGGTGTAATTTAGAGAAGGATCTGGGTACACTGAAAAAAAATGTACAACTTTTATCTGTTGGATGAAATTGTCTTTGCATGAATAACAAATCCACTTGATCTTTAGTATAAAATTGAGTGTTTTCTTGATTTTTGTTTTGAAAAAATCATAGAGTATTGATATCACCTAGTATGTAGCATGATACATCAGACAATTTATGCCGGGTAGTGTTTGTTTTTTGCAATTCGGGCCCCAGTATTTGCAGGTGTATTTATAACTGTGAAATCGTATTGGTAAGTTGGCTCTCTGAAGATAGGGTGATGGCTTTATGCAGCAACCACTTCCGCTTACTTTGATTTGCTGTGTTGCTTTATAAAATCCTAGCATAGCCATGCCAGGAAATCATCTGCCTCCATTTACTGGGTAGGTTGTTTTCCATGGAGTGACTCATAGGCTGTGGGTTCATTTGCAGCCAAGTATGTTTCTTGGGGATGATAGTAAGCACTAGGATTTTTACTACAGTCTGCATCTCTCTACAGGTAAACTGAGGTTATTTAGCTGTAATATTATTATGGACAGCAACGAACAACTCAATACATTTTAGTGCTTTCTAGATGGATAATAAGTATATATTTTAGTATTTATCTTAAACAAGATTCACTTCGTTTTTGGAATCTTAGGTAAACAGAAGAAAAACTTTGATTAATAAGCCAGAAAATGAAAACCACAGGTGCTACAAACTAATCAAGTGCTTTTCTTTAATCGGCCTTGTCTACTGAAGCTTTTTTTAAAAAAAAAAAATCTTATTATATTTTGTATTGTCTTATTATCCAGATAACGTTTAGGTTTTTTTTTTTTTTTTGCATTTTTCCTTTTGTTTTACCTTTCCTGAATATTCAGCATGTATTATCTATTCTTATCATCATCAAACCCAATATCTGTTGAGTTTAAACATATTACATACTATACATATATACATTTATCAAATGGTCTTTATAAAGGAGATAAATTGTTGCACAAAATCAACTTCTCAGAAAGGTCTGACAACAGCTCCAGTCTATTATGTAGACATCAATTTACTGGGCATCTCTCTGCCGAGTCCAGCTAGCAAAATAAAAACAATAGAGCTAAATAACCATGTATTCTTGGTCAGATTCACAGTATAGTATCAATCATATGTTTCTTTCTCAGGATTGGCCCTAAATCCAATCCAATAAGAGTTGAACTAGTAGCCACAGTATGCAGAGAAAAATCACTTCAAAAATTTCATAGAAAAAATAGGTTGGTTAGCTATGAAGAAACAGTTTTCTTTCTTTCTTAAAAACTTAACTTTTAAAAGATTAACCTACTAATAATCTCATGGCCTAGGGTTACTCCTCAAGGTGACAGATATCTGTTTACAAAACCGCTTTTTCAACAGCTACAGAACTTTTCTCAGTAGTGAACAAAATACATTGTGCTAGTAAGGATTCTCCAGCGAAATACAACTTACAGAAGTAATCTATCTGTCTAGTGATCAAGCTATCCATCTGTCAACTATATATACTTTAACTGCCTATGAAATTTTATAGAATGGATTGGAAGGTGTACTCCAACTCCTCTAACCATGGCTGTCTACTGAGGGAAGGTTCAAGGATACAGTGATTATTTATTTCAAATGGTGTCCGATGTCTCACCTGGTCTTCAGTATATGTTAGAATTTGTAAGAAGTAGTCTCTAATCTCAGAGAAGGAATGAACTTGCCAGTCAGAATGAGAGCACTCAGGTAAAGGGAGAGCAAGCATTCTTCTTGAACGTCTTTTATATACACTGACACTAGATGTCTGTGCCCAGAAGGTGGGTTCCAGATTAAAGGTGGGATCTTCCTACCAGAAAACATCAGGATTAAAGGTGAGTCTTTCTCACCCTAAATGATTTAATTTTAAAAAGATCCCTCACGGGTGTACCCAGCTGTTTGAGTCTTAATTCCAAACATGCTCAAGTTGTTTCCATGAGGATTACAAAAAGAATTAAAAACTGCGTGTTTATTTTACAGACTTACAAATTAGACTGCAGAACTTACTAAAGCAGTCAAATTATATGAATACTTTTAACAACACAAAATATCTCTTTTAAAATATTTCTGCTCTACCTGTGTATTTGTTTATATCTTAGCTCTTCTGATAAAAAGCCTTATTTACATCCCAATTATCTTATAAAATTAAATTGTACCCAGAAGCACAGTTAATGACTGTAGTCATTTTCTCTCATCTAAGTATCTACACCTGAAGCTTAAACTTTATTCATTATAATAGTTCTGAGATTCTAATTTCTCTTTTGGGGTTTAATAAGATCTTTGAAAATCAGTGTACTTATCATGGCTAAGTATTTATTTTTAACATTTTCTCACATTTCAGTACTGATGCAATAATTATGTTTTCACTCTTTCATATTACAGTGCTGGGTGAGTTGTCTACTTAGTCAGTTAAAATCAATTTTTGCTATTCTTTTCTTCATGAATTTTAATATTCTTGATTACAGATGAATGGTTTTAAAGTATGCATATCTATTATATATTATCTCAACAGTATAAATAAGAATATCTGAAGATATATGCATTCCTAAAATATATGCTGAATTTGTTTGGGCTTAATGGAATTGAATTTTTCACCAAATAATTCCTTTTTTTTTACTATATTCAGACTCTGACCAAGAATTGATTTACTACTTATTTCCCAATTATTTGATAGTATAAAAAATTCTTTAATGTATTGAACCTGACACCTGAAGAGAAACTGAAATAAAACAACTCCTTGAAAGTTAATTTACCAATCTTAGTAAAAATCTTAGTTACCAGTGTTAAGATATTCATTATTATCTCATTAATGTATTCTAATTTTGTTACTGCCCTTGTTTGTAATAAGAATATCATGTTCCTAACTAGAGAAATGACTGAGCAGTTAGGAGGTCTTCCTCTGCTTTAAGACAACTCAAATTTGGCTCCTAGTTGTACATTGCAGCTCACAAACTTCCATAATTCCTGTTATGCGCATCCAATAGATCTAGGTTTTATGGGCACCTGTACTAATGTGCACACAACCATGTACAAATAAATGCACCTAAAATAACTTACAAATCTAAGGCACCCTAGATATTTATAATATTGTGCTTTACTGTTTTCTTTAGAAGATGTGCCAATCTATTTTTTAACTGTCTGTCACCTATCATCTAAGTATTACCTATATATCATCTACCTATCTATCATATTTATCTATCTCCCTATGAACTTCATCCATTATATTTTTTCAGCATTTGAACATTTCTTATGGAATTGATAGAGAGTTGAAATGTCAGTGTGCTTAAAATGAATAAACATACATTTTAAATAATTCCTTATATTTCATTAATAACAGAATTCTACTTTTACTGTTTAATATTGCAATACTTTATGATCTACGCATACGCTAGGTCCATTTTTCTAGTCATTTTAGATTATTTATACTCTTGTGATGATGGAACATAAGGAGATAATTTGTCATTTTTAAAATATACACAATATAATTATTCTGTTATATGTAAATGTAAATATACAAAAAATACAATTTGTAAAAATTACCTTATATTCTCTATTAATTAAAAACTCTGCATTTGATGCAAAACAACAGGAATTCATAATACATTTATTTATAAGGTACTCTCTATACACTAGACAGTGGATTAGATATTAAGATTTAAATTTAATAATACTATTACATTTTTCAGTAGTTAATTGTTGTTCCCTGAAATTCATAAAACAAACAAAGGTAATCCATCAAACAAAACATGGCAAATAATCTATCAAAATTATACCAGTTTGCCTTTAAAATACCAAATGGTCAGTATTGTAAACTTACACATAAGTAAAACCATACAACATATTAGGTTTTATTTATGTATTCAGAAATTTAAGTGTATATACATATGAATATAAATATATATAACAGAAAGATTTAAAATCATGATATATGTATAGAACAATGTTTAATAAAATAATGCCATGAAAGAGAACAAGGAGAAGTGTATGAGAATTTGGAGGGAGTTAATGGAAGTGAGAAATGATTTTTATATTTTATATTATATTATAATCTCTAAAAGGAAAGAAATATTTTAAAATTTTAACCTTTCAAAAATATTTGTCATATATTCATCATCCAGTACATAGTTGCTGAACTCTTCATGTATTCTCCTTGCCAGAGCTGTAGTAAAAACATACCTTCTGCCAAGGAAGAGATAACTCCATTAGCCATGAGTAGCAAAAAGAAGATTTCTGATGTGTTGAGATGTAAAGCGAGTGTGTCTCTTCAGAAACAGCATACATGGATCTTTGCAATGATGTCAACTAAAGAAGACACACATGATGATTATGCCAGTTTACATGTCAAAATGGGTGTGGGGATTTCATAGATTCTATATACACATTGGCTAAGAACTAAAGATAGCACATAGCTGCTGATTACTGACAATCACTTTTCTTCAGGGATGAGTCCTCTGATAGATTATCTTAACACAAGTAGTCAGCCCCCAACACCTTTACATGTGACCAGAGCTATACATACACATATATGAAACATACACAAATATGTACATATAGGTTGTAACAATATTAATTACTGGAGAAGATTTGAGACAAAGTGTAGGTGGCCACAGGGATTTCCCTTAAAATAGGGAAAAGGAGATTCAGAAAATAATACAAATATAGCACTCAGGTATAAAATTCAGAAAACTCACCTTTCAATAGTTTTAGCTTTGCTGGATGGGTCAAAAACAGACATTAATATTAACGAATGAAGCAGCTCCTTCAGGACAAATGGTTGGAAAATAAAATAGAATGTTATATTTATGGCTTGAATAGTACATGAGGTCAAAAATCATTATAAGTTTAAATACCTCATGCTGATTATGATTACATCATGTGCTAATTTCGATATGAGTATATAATTGAACTTTAAAAATTCTATTTATTATATTTTCTAACTTTGTTACTTATTTATTATAAATATAAAGTTATACTATATAATCATTCTATTAAAGACATTTTAATTTGTTATTTGAACATAAACATTTTAAATATTTAAACAGGAAATACTAGAGTATAATATAAAATAATGGTAAAAACAAAATTTTTATTTAATATTCAGAGGAAATACTGCTAAATACATAATATGTGTTTTCTAAATTCCTGCAGTATTTCTCAATTGAAAAAATGTATCTTGTAAATAACAGGTGTTCTGGTGTTGAAAACTCATTTATAAATCTCATCCAAGATTGAAGGTTGAGGCACATTAATCCTACCGAAGTTTGAGATTAAGAAATGATTTATGAGAATTGTGCAAGAGAAAATCATGTTGAACCAACATAACCATTTATCTGACAGATCAAAAGACCTTGAAGAAACTGAATTATTTCTGGTCATGATATAGATGAAATCAAAACATGAAAGTTTTTAGAAAAATAAAAGTGGAGGAGAAAATTATTTCAGGAAAAAAATAACCTGACATCCAGTTTCTGTTTATCTGTTCTTTTGTTCATTCTTTTTGTTCAGTGTTTTTAATTTGGTGAATTTCATACATATACACAATTAAATATGATCATATATACCCTATATTTTCCTCCAATTCTCACATACCACATAGCAGAGCCTTTGATATCCTCCCGTATTTTATTTAATTAACCCACTAAGTCCACTTTTAACTGTCCTTGTGTGTCTTGGTTTGTAGCCATTCAACATAGCACCCACCACTGTCCACATGAAAAACAAAAAAGCAAGATTTTCCCTCTACCACCAACTGTCAACTGCAAATAGCTCATCCATATGGGATGGGAACTAAATGTCATCTAACCAATCTTTGTTAAAAATTCCAGCTTGATTTTGTACATGATAGTTTAAAATATGCATCCCCTGACCCCCTATTTTACCCTTTATTTTAAATACTTCTAGAATCTCATTAAGAATTAAACTTGTATTAACCAATTTATTTAATAGTACATTCACCCTCAACTTAGGGGACTTGATGAAGCTTATTATGTTCTTTCTTGATAACTTTTAGTAAATTATAATATCTTCAGTAATCATAAAACTTTCACAGTAAAGTACTTTATTAAACTTATAGGTCACGTGATAAAAGGATCTGGGTGGAATCATTTTACCCATTTAGCATCAAACAAAACTGGGGCGATTCTTCGGGGTTCTATTTATTAATTTAGAGAAATGCTCCATGTATTTACCAACTTGTATTTCTGTTTTAGTTTTCTTTGGTTTCTGTGACTTTATAATTATGGTACTGTTAGTTTTAAAATACTCCTTTCAAGGAGTTTTGTGAATCTCCAAACGGCATGCTTTTGCGTGGCAGTGTGCTGTAATGATGCCTACTTGTACCAGATTTTTAAAACATGTCCTGAATCATGCTGCTTCTCTGGCACTTATGGATTGTAAATATTTGAAAAAAGAAACACGTGGCAGAGCAAAACATGTTCTAGTTTCAAATATTTAAAGGGAGACTTGAAAAGTCTCTAAAAATAATATTAGTGGAAAGATGAATAATGCCATAACAAATGACCCATATTTTTAATGAATTCATGTGTAGTAGATATTCTGTGAATTCTTTTGACCCTTCTAGACCCACAGAAGCATCTTTTCTGGTTGATAACGTCTCTTCACCTTCCCTATCAATAACAGCTTTACTTCGCTTCATGTTGTGTTCTACAGGACCGCCAAAGCTGGTTGAACAAGGAACCTATTAATCTCATTCTCAATCTCAGTGGAAAAGAAGTTTAAATCGATAGGAAATTTTATTATGATGGGCCAGCTGCCTTTCTATAATTAAAATGAGTTAATCAATTAACTCAATATTAATTCTGATACATGACATTTTTATTTTTTAAATAAGAAAATATGTAAAAGTTAGCCGGGCGATGGTGGCGCAGGCCTTTAAT